>NC_092709.1:376010250-376269137 GCF_047496885.1 Scyliorhinus torazame
CACACAACACACACACACACATCACACCCACACACAACACACACACACAACACACACACACACATACAACACACACACACACAACACACACACATCACATACACACAACACACCCACACACAACACACACAACACACACACACACATCACACACACAACACACACACACAACACACACACACAACACACACACATACAACACACATCACACACACACAACACACACACACACACAACACACATCACACACACACAACACACACATCACACACACAACACACACACACACACAACACACACAACACACACACACAACACACACACAACACACACACACAACACACACGCACACAACACACACACACAACACAACACACACACACAACACACACACACACAACACACACACAACGCACACACAACACATACACACACACAACACACACACAACACACACACATCACACCCACACACATCACACCCACACACATCACACCCACACACATCACACACAACACACACACACACAACACACATCACACACTCAAATAACACACACACACAACACACACAACACACACACAACACACAGAACACACACACAAAAACACAACACACATCACACACTCACACAAGACACACACACAACACACACAACACACAGAACACACACACACACATCACACACAAATCACACACACGCACAACACACACACACAACCCACACACACACAACACACACAACACACACACACATCACACCCACACACATCACACACACACACATCACACCCACACAACACACACACACATCACACCCACACACAACACACACAACACACACACACATACAACACACACACACACACAACACACACACATCACACACACACAACACACCCACACACAACACGCACAACACAACACACACACACATCACACCCACACACATCACACACACACATCACACACACACACAACACACACAACACACGCACATCACACACACACAACACACCCACACACAACACGCACACACAACACACACAACACACACACAAAACACACACGCACAACACACACACACAACACACACACATACAACACACATCACACACACACAACACACACAACACACATCACACACACACAACACACACACACACATCACACACACACAACACACACACACAACACACACACACACAACACACACAACACACACACACACAACACACACACGCACACAACACACACACTCAACACACACACACAACACACACACAACACACACACAACACACACACACACACACAACACACACACAACACACACACAACACACATCTCACACACACACACAACACACACACACACAACACACAACACACACAACACACACACACAACACACACACAACCCGCACACACAACACACACACACATCACACCCACACACAAAACACACAACACACACACACAACACACACACACGACACACAGAACACACACACGCACACACACAACACACACAACACACACACAACACACACACAACACACCCACACACAACACACACAACACACGCACACACACAACACACACACAACACACACACAACACACACAACACACAACACACACAACACACACACACAACACACCCACACACAACACACACACACAACACACACACAACACACACACAACACACACACAACACACATCACAACCACAAACATCACACCCACACACATCGCACACACACATCACACCCACACACATCACACCCACACACATCACATCTACACACATCACATCTACACACATCACACACAACACACACACACAACACACATCACACACTCACATAACACACACACACAACACACACACAACACACAGAACGCTAACACACACACACACAACACACATCACACACTCACACAAGACACACACACAACACACACAACACACAGAACAGACACACACACAACACACATCACACCCACACACATCACACACACACATCACACACACACAACACACACACACATCACACCCACACACAACACACACACACAACACACACACACATACAACACACACACGCACACAACACACACACACCACGCACACACAACACACCCACACACAACACACACAACACACACACACAACACACACACACATCACACCCACACACAACACACACACACAACACACATCACACACACAGCACACACACACAACACACGCACACAACACACACACACAGCACACACACACAACACACACAACACACAACACACACACAACACACATCTCACACACAAACACACAACACACACAACACACACACACAACACACACACACACAACACAAACCCACACAACACATGCACACAACACACAGATCGTTGTTTCATCTGCAAATTTAGCAACAGAGCCTTCAGATCCTTCTTCCAGATCATTGATGTATATTGTGAAAAGTTGTGGTCCCAGCACCGACCCCTGAGGCACACCACTAGTCACCGGCTGCCATCCTGAAAAAGACCCCTTTATCCCCACTCTCTGCCTTCTGCCAGTCAGCCAATCCTCAATCCATGCTAGGAATGTTCTGGAGTTTGATTGGCCAGGGAGAGCTGGAGATTGGGCAGCACGGTAGCACAGTGGTTAGCACTGTTGCTTCACACCGCCAGGATCCTGGGTTCGATTCCATCTTGGGTCACTGTCTGTGCGGAGTCTGCACGTTCTCCCCGTGTCTGCGTGGGTTTCCTCCAGGTGCTCCGATTTCCGCCCACAGTCCAAAGACAACAAGGACTCCTACATCAGATTCGCCTACTGCCGCAACCGGTCCACAGCAGACGCCATCTCCCTGGCCCTACACTCATCCATTGAGCATCTCGACAACAAGGACTCCTACATCAGAATCCTATTTATTGACATCAACACCATAATTCCAGCCAAGCTCATATCAAAGCTCCAAAACCTAGGACTTGGCTCCCCACTCTGCAACTGGATCCTCGATTTTCTGACCAACAGACCACAATCAGTAAGAATGAACAACAACACGTCCTCCACAATAGTCCTCAACACCAGCGCCCCGCAAGGCTGCGAACTTAGCCCCCTACTCTACTCCCAGTACACACACGACTGCGTGGCAAAACTTGGTTCCAACTCCATCTACAAGTTTGCTGATGATACGACCATTGTGGGCCGGATCTCGAATAACGACGAGTCAGAATACAGGAGGGAGATAGGGAATCCAGTGGAGTGGTGTAGCGACACCAATCTCTCCCTCAATACCAGCAAAACTACAGAGCTGGTCATTGACTTCAGGAAGCAAAGTACTGTACACACCCCTGTCAGCATCAACGGGGCCGAGGTGGAGATGGTTCGCAGTTTCAAATTCCTAGAGGTGCACATCTCCAAAAATCTATCCTGGTCCACCCACGTCGACGCTACCACCAAGAAACCACAACAGCGTCTATACTTCCTCAGGAAACTAAGGAAATTCGGCATGTCCACATTGACTCTTACCAACTTTTACAGATGCACCATAGAAAGCATCCTATCGGGCTGCATCACAGCCTGGTATGGCAACTGCTCGGCCCAGGACCGCAAGAAACTTCAGAGAGTCGTGAACACCGCCCAGTCCATCACACGAACCTGCCTCCCATCCATTGACTCCATCTACACCTCCCGCTGCCTGGGGAAAGCGGGCAGTATAATCAAAGATCCCTCCCACCTGGCTTACTCACTCTTCCAACTTCTTCCATCGGGCAGGAGATACAGAAGTCTGAGAACACGCACGAACAGACTCAAAAACAGCTTCTTCCCCACCGTCACCAGACTCCTAAATGACCCTCTTATGGACTGAGCTCATTAACACTACACCCTGTATGCTTCACCCGATGCCGGTGTTTATGTAGTTACATTGTGTACCTTGTGTTGCCCTATTATGTATTTTCTTGTATTCCCTTTTCTTCCCATGTACTTAATGATCTGTTGAGCTGCTCGCAGAAAAATACTTTTCACTGCACCTCGGTACACGTGACAATAAACAAATCCAATCCAATCCAAGATGTGCAGGTTAGGTGGATTAGCCATGACAAATTGCCCCTTAGTGTCCAAAAAAAAAAGGTTGGGTGGGGTTACTGGGTTACGGGGATAGGGTGGAGGTGTGGGTTTAAGTTGGGCGCGCTTTCCAAGGGCCGGTGCAGACTCGATGGGCCGAATAGCCTCCTCCTGCACTGTAAATTCTATGACTCTATGACATCTGGAGCTTGATTGGTCAGGGAGAGCTGGTGTTTCATTGGTCAGGGAGAGCTGGAGTTTGATTGGCCAGGGAGAACTGGAGTTTGATTGGCCAGGGAGAACTGGAGTTTGATTGGCCAGGGAGAACTGGAGTTTGATTGGCCAGGGAGAGCTGGAGTTTGATTGGCCAGGGAGAACTGGAGTTTGATTGGCCAGGGAGAACTGGAGTTTGATTGGCCAGGGAGAACTGGAGTTTAATTGGCCAGGGAGAACTGGAGTTTGATTGGCCAGGGAGAACTGGATTCTGATTGGCCAGGGAGAACTGGATTCTGATTGGCCAGGGAGAGCTGGAATCGAATTTCCCAGGGCGATCTGGAGTCTGATTGGCCAGGGAGAACTGGATTCTGATTGGCCAGGGAGATCTGGATTCTGATTGGCCAGGGAGAGCTGGTGTTTGATTGGCCAGGGAGAACTGGAGTCTGATTGGCCACTGAGATATGGAATCGAATTTCCCAGGGAGATCTGGAGTCTGATTGGCCAGAGAGATCCGGAGTCTGATTGGCCAGGGAGATCTGGAGTCTGATTGGCCAGGGAGATCTGGAGTCTGATTGGCCAGGGAGATCTGGAGTCTGATTGGCCAGGGAGATCCGGAGTCTGATTGGCCAGGGAGATCTGGAGTCTGATTGGCCAGGGAGATCCGGAGTCTGATTGGCCAGGGAGATCTGGAGTCTGATTGGCCAGGGAGATCTGGAGTCTGATTGGCCAGGGAGATCTGGAGTCTGATTGGCCAGGGAGATCTGGAGTCTGATTGGCCAGGGAGATCTGGATTCTGATTGGCCAGGGAGATCTGGAGTCTGATTGGCCAGGGAGATCTGGATTCTGATTGGCCAGGGAGATCTGGAGTCTGATTGGCCAGGGAGATCTGGATTCTGATTGGCCAGGGAGAGCTGGAGTCTGATTGGCCAGGAAGATCTGGAGTCTGATTGGCCAGGGAGAGCTGGAGTCTGATTGGCCAGGGAGAGCTGGAGTCTGATTGGCCAGGGAGATCTGGAGTCTGATTGGCCAGGGAGATCCGGAGTCTGATTGGCCAGGGAGATCCGGAGTCTGATTGGCCAGGGAGATCTGGAGTCTGATTGGCCAGAGAGATCCGGAGTCTGATTGGCCAGGGAGATCTGGAGTCTCATTGGCCAGGGAGATCTGGAGTCTGATTGGCCAGGGAGATCTGGAGTCTGATTGGCCAGGGAGATCTGGAGTCTGATTGGCCAGGGAGATACAAGTGTGTCCGAGGAAATCCCTGGTTTATTTTGAGGATAAACAGGTCCTGAGTTCACCTACCAGATCCGAACACGCCTCCTATTGCAGCCTCTGTTGCGTTGATGTATCCCAGGCTGCGACAGACAACATGAGCATCAACGATATCCCAGTTATCATCACACACAGTCCCCCACTCGCCGCTGTAATAAATTTCAACTCTGCCTTCACTGGGTAACCGACCCCCAGAGAGTCTCAGTTCTCCATATTCCACCCCTGTCAACACAGAGACAAGAGGTTAATACAGGCAGCCTTCAGAGAGAGCGTAACATCAGCCTGGGACTATCCCGGAACGTCAGACACTGCTCCCTGTAACTGGGTAAATCCGGGAACGTCAGACACTGCTCCCTGTAACTGGGTAAATCCGGGAACGTCAGACACTGCTCCCTGTAACTGGGACTATCCCGGAACGTCAGACACTGCTCCCTGTAACTGGCAATATCCCGGAACGTCAGACACTGCTCCCTGTAACCGGGACTATCCCGGAACGTCAGACACTGCTCCCTGTAACTGGGTAAATCCGGGAACGTCAGACACTGCTCCCTGTAACTGGGTAAATCCTGGAACGTCAGACACTGCTCCCTGTAACTGGGTAAATCCTGGAACGTCAGACACTGCTCCCTGTAACTGGGTAAATCCGGGAACGTCAGACACTGCTCCCTGTCACTGGGACAATCCGGGAACGTCAGGCACTGCTCCCTGTAACTGGGTAAATCCGGGAACGTCAGACGCAGCTCCCTGTAACTGGGTAAATCCGGGAACGTCAGACACTGCTCCCTGTAACTGGGACTATCCCGGAACGTCAGACACTGCTCCCTGTAACTGTGTAAATCCGGGAACGTCAGACACTGCTCCCTGTAACTGGGTAAATCCGGGAACGTCAGACACTGCTCCCTGTAACTGGGTAAATCCGGGAACGTCAGACACTGCTCCCTGTAACTGGGTAAATCCGGGAACGTCAGACACTGCTCCCTGTAACTGGGACTATCCCGGAACGTCAGACACTGCTCCCTGTAACTGGGTAAATCCGGGAACGTCAGACACTGCTCCCTGTAACTGGGACTATCCCGGAACGTCAGACACTGCTCCCTGTAACTGGGTAAATCCGGGAACGTCAGACACTGCTCCCTGTAACTGGGTAAATCCGGGAACGTCAGACACTGCTCCCTGTAACTGGGTAAATCCGGAACGTCAGACACTGCTCCCTGTCACTGGGACAATCCGGGAACGTCAGGCACTGCTCCCTGTAACTGGGTAAATCCGGGAACGTCAGGCGCAGCTCCCTGTAACTGGGTAAATCCGGGAACGTCAGACACTGCTCCCTGTAACTGGGACTATCCCGGAACGTCAGACACTGCTCCCCGTCACTGGGAATATCCCGGAACGTCAGACACTGCTCCCTGTAACTGGGTAAATCCGGGAACGTCAGACGCAGCTCCCTGTAACTGGGTAAATCCGGGAACGTCAGACACTGCTCCCTGTAACTGGGTAAATCCGGGAACGTCAGACACTGCTCCCTGTAACTGTGTAAATCCGGGAACGTCAGACCCTGCTCCCTGTAACTGGGTAAATCCGGGAACGTCAGACACTGCTCCCTGTAACTGGGACTATCCCGGAACGTCAGACACTGCTCACTGTAACTGGGAATATCCCGGAACGTCAGACACTGCTCCCTGTAACTGGGAATATCCCGGAACGTCAGACACTGCTCCCTGTAACTGGGTAAATCCGGGAACGTCAGACACTGCTCCCTGTAACTGTGTAAATCCGGGAACGTCAGACACTGCTCCCTGTAACTGGGTAAATCCGGGAACGTCAGACACTGCTCCCTGTAACTGGGTAAATCCGGGAACGTCAGACACTGCTCCCTGTAACTGGGACAATCCGGGAACGTCAGACACTGCTCCCTGTAACTGGGACTATCCCGGAACGTCAGACACTGCTCCCTCTAACTGGGTAAATACGGGAACGTCAGACACTGCTCCCTGTAACTGGGACTATCCCGGAACGTCAGACACTGCTCCCTGTAACTGGGTAAATCCGGGAACGTCAGACACTGCTCCCTGTAACTGGGAATATCCCGGAACGTCAGACACTGCTCCCTGTAACTGGGTAAATCCGGGAACGTCAGACACTGCTCCCTGTAACTGGGTAAATCCGGGAACGTCAGACACTGCTCCCTGTCACTGGGACAATCCGGGAACGTCAGGCACTGCTCCCTGTAACTGGGTAAATCCGGGAACGTCAGACGCAGCTCCCTGTAACTGGGTAAATCCGGGAACGTCAGACACTGCTCCCTGTAACTGGGACTATCCCGGAACGTCAGACACTGCTCCCCGTCACTGGGAATATCCCGGAACGTCAGACACTGCTCCCTGTAACTGGGTAAATCCGGGAACGTCAGACGCAGCTCCCTGTAACTGGGTAAATCCGGGAACGTCAGACACTGCTCCCTGTAACTGGGTAAATCCGGGAACGTCAGACACTGCTCCCTGTAACTGGGTAAATCCGGGAACGTCAGACACTGCTCCCTGTAACTGGGTAAATCCGGGAACGTCAGACACTGCTCCCTGTAACTGGGACAATCCGGGAACGTCAGACACTGCTCCCTGTAACTGGGTAAATCCGGGAACGTCAGACACTGCTCCCTGTAACTGTGTAAATCCGGGAACGTCAGACCCTGCTCCCTGTAACTGGGTAAATCCGGGAACGTCAGACACAGCTCCCTGTAACTGGGACTATCCCGGAACGTCAGACACTGCTCCCTGTAACTGGGAATATCCCGGAACGTCAGACACTGCTCCCTGTAACTGGGTAAATCTGGGAACGTCAGACACTGCTCCCTGTAACTGGGTAAATCCGGGAACGTCAGACACTGCTCCCTGTAACTGGGTAAATCTGGGAACGTCAGACACTGCTCCCTGTAACTGGGTAAATCTGGGAAAGTCAGACACTGCTCCCTGTAACTGGGACAATCCGGGAACGTCAGACACTGCTCCCTGTAACTGGGTAAATCTGGGAACGTCAGACACTGCTCCCTGTAACTGGGACAATCCGGGAACGTCAGACACTGCTCCCTGTAACTGGGAATATCCCGGAACGTCAGACACTGCTCCCTGTAACTGGGTAAATCCGGGAACGTCAGACACTGCTCCCTGTAACTGGGTAAATCCGGGAACGTCAGACACTGCTCCCTGTAACTGGGAATATCCCGGAACGTCAGACACTGCTCCCTGTAACTGTGTAAATCCGGGAACGTCAGACACTGCTCCCTGTAACTGGGTAAATCCGGGAACGTCAGACACTGCTCCCTGTAACTGGGACTATCCCGTAACGTCAGACACTGCTCCCTGTAACTGGGTAAATCCGGGAACGTCAGACACTGCTCCCTGTAACTGGGTAAATCCGGGAACGTCAGACACTGCTCCCTGTAACTGGGTAAATCCGGGAACGTCAGACACTGCTCCCTGTAACTGGGTAAATCCGGGAACGTCAGACACTGCTCCCTGTAACTGGGAATATCCCGGAACGTCAGACCCTGCTCCCTGTAACTGGGTAAATCCGGGAACGTCAGACACTGCTCCCTGTAACTGGGTAAATCTGGGAACGTCAGACACTGCTCCCTGTAACTGGGTAAATCCGGGAACGTCAGACACTGCTCCCTGTAACTGGGTAAATCCGGGAACGTCTGACACTGCTCCCTGTAACTGGGACAATCCGGGAACGTCGGACACTGCTCCCTGTAACTGGGTAAATCCGGGAACGTCAGACACTGCTCCCTGTAACTGGGAATATCCCGGAACATCAGACACTGCTCCCTGTAACTGGGTAAATCCGGGAACGTCAGACACTGCTCCCTGTAACTGGGTAAATCCGGGTACGTCAGACACTGATCCCTGTAACTGGGAATATCCCGGAACGTCAGACACTGCTCCCTGTAACTGGGTAAATCCGGGAACGTCAGACACTGCTCCCTGTAACTGGGACTATTCGGGAACGTCAGACACTGCTCCCTGTAACTGGGTAAATTTGGGAACGTCAGACACTGCTCCCTGTAACTGGGTAAATCTGGGAACGTCAGACACAGCTCTCTGTAACTGGGTAAATCCGGGAACGTCAGACACTGCTCCCTGTAACTGGGTAAATCCGGGAACGTCAGACACTGCTCCCTGCAACTGGGACTATCCCGGAACGTCAGACACTGCTCCCTGTAACTGGGTAAATCCGGAACGTCAGACACTGCTCCCTGTAACTGGGTAAATCCGGGAACGTCAGACACTGCTCCCTGTAACTGGGACAATCCGGGAACGTCAGGCACTGCTCCCTGTAACTGGGTAAATCCGGGAACGTCAGACGCAGCTCCCTGTAACTGGGTAAATCCGGGAACGTCAGACACTGCTCCCTGTAACTGGGACTATCCCGGAACGTCAGACACTGCTCCCCGTCACTGGGAATATCCCGGAACGTCAGACACTGCTCCCTGTAACTGGGTAAATCCGGGAACGTCAGACGCAGCTCCCTGTAACTGGGTAAATCCGGGAACGTCAGACACTGCTCCCTGTAACTGGGTAAATCCGGGAACGTCAGACACTGCTCCCTGTAACTGTGTAAATCCGGGAACGTCAGACCCTGCTCCCTGTAACTGGGTAAATCCGGGAACGTCACACACAGCTCCCTGTAACTGGGACTATCCCGGAACGTCAGACACTGCTCCCTGTAACTGGGAATATCCCGGAACGTCAGACACTGCTCCCTGTAACTGGGAATATCCCGGAACGTCAGACACTGCTCCCTGTAACTGGGTAAATCCGGGAACGTCAGACACTGCTCCCTGTAACTGGGTAAATCTGGGAACGTCAGACACTGCTCCCTGTAACTGGGTAAATCCGGGAACGTCAGACACTGCTCCCTGTAACTGGGACTATCCCGGAATGTCAGACACTGCTCCCTGTAACTGGGTAAATCCGGGAATGTCAGACACTGCTCCCTGTAACTGGGTAAATCCGGGAACGTCAGACACTGCTCCCTGTAACTGGGAATATCCCGGAACGTCAGACACTGCTCCCTGTAACTGGGTAAATCTGGGAACGTCAGACACTGCTCCCTGTAACTGGGTAAATCTGGGAACGTCAGACACTGCTCCCTGTAACTGGGTAAATCCGGGAACGTCAGACACTGCTCCCTGTGATTGGGAATATCCCGGAACGTCAGACACTGCTCCCTGTAACTGGGTAAATCTGGGAACGTCAGTCACTGCTCCCTGTAACTGGGTAAATCCGGGAACGTCAGACACTGCTCCCTGTAACTGGGTAAATCCGGCAACGTCAGACACTGCTCCCTGTAACTGGGAATATCCCGGAACGTCAGACACTGCTCCCTGTAACTGTGTAAATCCGGGAACGTCAGACACTGCTCCCTGTAACTGGGTAAATCCGGGAACGTCAGACACTGCTCCCTGTAACTGGGACTATCCCGTAACGTCAGACACTGCTCCCTGTAACTGGGTAAATCCGGGAACGTCAGACACTGCTCCCTGTAACTGGGTAAATCCGGGAACGTCAGACACTGCTCCCTGTAACTGGGTAAATCCGGGAACGTCAGACACTGCTCCCTGTAACTGGGTAAATCCGGGAACGTCAGACACTGCTCCCTGTAACTGGGAATATCCCGGAACGTCAGACCCTGCTCCCTGTAACTGGGTAAATCCGGGAACGTCAGACACTGCTCCCTGTATCTGGGTAAATCTGGGAACGTCAGACACTGCTCCCTGTAACTGGGTAAATCTGGGAACGTCAGACACTGCTCCCTGTAACTGGGTAAATCCGGGAACGTCAGACACTGCTCCCTGTAACTGGGTAAATCCGGGAACGTCAGACACTGCTCCCTGTAACTGGGACAATCCGGGAACGTCAGACACTGCTCCCTGTAACTGGGACTATCCGGGAACGTCAGACACTGCTCCCTGTAACTGGGTAAATCCGGGAACGTCAGACACTGCTCCCTGTAACTGGGACAATCCGGGAACGTCAGACACTGCTCCCTGTAACTGGGTAAATCCGGGAACGTCAGACACTGCTCCCTGTAACTGGGTAAATCCGGGAACGTCAGACACTGCTGCCTGTAACTGGGTAAATCTGGGAACGTCAGACACTGCTCCCTGTAACTGGGACTATCCGGGAACGTCAGACACTGATCGCTGTAACTGGGTAAATCCAGGAACGTCAGACACTGCTCCCTGTAACTGGGTAAATCCGGGAACGTCAGACACTGCTCCCTGTAACTGGGTAAATCCGGGAACGTCAGACACTGCTCCCTGTAACTGGGACTATCCCGGAACGTCAGACACTGCTCCCTGTAACTGGGTAAATCCGGGAACGCCAGACACTGCTCCCTGCAACTGGGTAAATCCGGGAACGTCAGACACTGCTCCCTGTAACTGGGTAAATCTGGGAACATCAGACACTGCTCCCTGTAACTGGGTAAATCTGGGAACGTCAGACACTGCTCCCTGTAACTGGGACAATCCGGGAACGTCAGACACTGCTCTCTGTAACTGGGTAAATCCGGGAACGTCAGACATTGCTCCCTGTAACTGGGTAAATCTGGGAACGTCAGACACTGCTCCCTGTAACTGGGAATGTCCCGGAACGTCAGACACTGCTCCCTGTAACTGGGTAAATCCGGGAACGTCAGACACTGCTCCCTGTAACTGGGTAAATCCGGGAACGTCAGACACTGCTCCCTGTAACTGGGAATATCCCGGAACGACAGACACTGCTCCCTGTAACTGGGTAAATCCGGGAACGTCAGACACTGCTCCCTGTAACTGGGTAAATCGGGGAACGTCAGACACTGCTCCCTGTAACTGGGTAAATCCGGGAACGTCAGACACTGCTCCCTGTAACTGGGTAAATCCGGGAACGTCAGACACTGCTCCCTGTAACTGGGACAATCCGGGAACGTCAGACACTGCTCCCTGTAACTGGGTAAATCCGGGAACGTCAGACACTGCTCCCTGTAACTGGGTAAATCCGGGAACGTCAGACACAGCTCCCTGTAACTGGGAATATCCCGGAACGTCAGACACTGCTCCCTGTAACTGGGTAAATCCGGGAACGTCAGACACTGCTCCCTGTAACTGTGTAAATCCGGGAACGTCAGACACTGCTCCCTGTAATTGGGTAAATCCGGGAACGTCAGACACTGCTCCCTGTAACTGGGTAAATCCGGGAACGTCACACACTGCTCCCTGTAATTGGGTAAATCCGGGAACGTCAGACACTGCTCCCTGTAACTGGGTAAATCCGGGAACGTCAGACACTGCTCCCTGTAATTGGGTAAATCCGGGAACGTCAGACACTGCTCCCTGTAACTGGGTAAATCCGTGAACGTCAGACACAGCTCCCTGTAACTGGGAATATCCCGGAACGTCAGACACTGCTCCCTGTAACTGGGTAAATCCGGGAACGTCAGACACTGCTCCCTGTAACTGGGTAAATCCGGGAAAGTCACACACTGCCCCCTGTAACTGGGTAAATCCGGGAACGTCAGACACTGCTCCCTGTAACTGGGTAAATCCCGGAACGTCAGACACTGCTCCCTGTAACTGGGACTATCCCGGAACGTCAGACACTGCTCCCTGTAACTGGGTAAATCCGGGAACGTCAGACACTGCTCCCTGTAACTGGGTAAATCCGGGAACGTCAGACACTGCTCCCTGTAACTGGGTAAATCCGGGAACGTCAGACACTGCTCCCTGTAACTGGGTAAATCCGGGAACGTCAGACACTGCTCCCTGTAACTGGGTAAACCCGGGAACGTCAGATACTGCTCCCTGTAACTGGGACTATCCGGGAACGTCAGACACTGCTCCCTGTAACTGGGTAAATCCGGGAACGTCAGACACTGCTCCCTGTAACTGGGTAAATCCGGGAACGTCAGACACTGCTCCCTGTAACTGGGTAAATCCGGGAACGTCAGACACTGCTCCCTGTAACTGGGAATATCCCGGAACGTCAGACACTGCTCCCTGTAACTGGGTAAATCAGGGAACGTCAGACACTGCTCCCTGTAACTGGGTAAATCCGGGAACGTCAGACACTGCTCCCTGTAACTGGGTAAATCCGGGAACGACAGACACTGCTCCCTGTAACTGGGAATATCCCGGAACGTCAGACACTGCTCCCTGTAACTGGGTAAATCCGGGAACGTCAGACACTGCTCCCTGTAACTGGGACTATCCGGGAACGTCAGACACTGCTCCCTGTAACTGGGTATATCCGGGAACGTCAGACACTGCTCCCTGTAACTGGGTAAATCCGGGAACGTCAGACACTGCTCCCTGTAACTGGGACAATCCGGGAACGTCAGACACTGCTCCCTGTAACTGGGTAAATCCGGGAACGTCAGACACTGCTCCCTGTAACTGGGACAATCCGGGAACGTCAGACACTGCTCCCTGTAACTGGGTAAATCCGGGAACGTCAGACCCTGCTCCCTGTAACTGGGACAATCCGGGAACGTCAGACACTGCTCCCTGTAACTGGGTAAATCCGGGAACGTCAGACCCTGCTCCCTGTAACTGGGACAATCCGGGAACGTCAGACACTGCTCCCTGTAACTGGGTAAATCCGGGAACGTCAGACACTGCTCCCTGTAACTGGGACAATCCGGGAACGTCAGACACTGCTCCCTGTAACTGGGTAAATCCGGGAACGTCAGACACTGCTCACTGTAACTGGGTAAATCCGGGAACGTCAGACACTGCTCCCTGTAACTGGGACAATCCGGGAACGTCAGACACTGCTCCCTGTAACTGGGTAAATCCGGGAACGTCAGACACTGCTCCCTGTAACTGGGTAAATCCGGGAACGTCAGACACTGCTCCCTGTAACTGGGTAAATCCGGGAACGTCAGACACTGCTCCCTGTAACTGGGTAAATCCGGGAACGACAGACACTGCTCCCTGTAACTGGGAATATCCCGGAACGTCAGACACTGCTCCCTGTAACTGGGTAAATCCGGGAACGTCAGACACTGCTCCCTGTAACTGGGACTATCCGGGAACGTCAGACACTGCTCCCTGTAACTGGGTAAATCCGGGAACGTCAGACACTGCTCCCTGTAACTGGGTAAATCCGGGAACGTCAGACACTGCTCCCTGTAACTGGGACAATCCGGGAACGTCAGACACTGCTCCCTGTAACTGGGTAAATCCGGGAACGTCAGACACTGCTCCCTGTAACTGGGACAATCCGGGAACGTCAGACACTGCTCCCTGTAACTGGGTAAATCCGGGAACGTCAGACCCTGCTCCCTGTAACTGGGACAATCCGGGAACGTCAGACACTGCTCCCTGTAACTGGGTAAATCCGGGAACGTCAGACCCTCCTCCCTGTAACTGGGACAATCCGGGAACGTCAGACACTGCTCCCTGTAACTGGGTAAATCCGGGAACGTCAGACACTGCTCCCTGTAACTGGGACAATCCGGGAACGTCAGACACTGCTCCCTGTAACTGGGTAAATCCGGGAACGTCAGACACTGCTCCCTGTAACTGGGTAAATCCGGGAACGTCAGACACTGCTCCCTGTAACTGGGACAATCCGGGAACGTCAGACACTGCTCCCTGTAACTGGGTAAATCCGGGAACGTCAGACACTGCTCCCTGTAACTGGGTAAATCCGGGAACGTCAGACACTGCTCCCTGTAACTGGGTAAATCTGGGAACATCAGACACTGCTCCCTGTAACTGGGTAAATCTGGGAACGTCAGACACTGCTCCCTGTAACTGGGTAAATCTGGGAACATCAGACACTGCTCCCTGTAACTGGGTAAATCCGGAACGTCAGACACTGCTCCCTGTAACTGGGACAATCCGGGAACGTCAGACACTGCTCCCTGTAACTGGGTAAATCCGGGAACGTCAGACACTGCTCCCTGTAACTGGGTAAATCCGGGAACGTCAGACACTGCTCCCTGTAACTGGGTAAATCCGGGAACGTCAGACACTGCTCCCTGTAACTGGGTAAATCCGGGAACGTCAGACACTGCTCCCTGTAACTGGGTAAATCCGGGAACGTCAGACACTGCTCCCTGTAACTGGGTAAATCCGGGAGCGTAGACACTGCTCCCTGTAACTGGGACAATCCGGGAACGTCAGACACTGCTCCCTGTAACTGGGCCAATCCGGGAACGTCAGACACTGCTCCCTGTAACTGGGTAAATCCGGGAACGTCAGACACTGCTCCCTGTAACTGTGTAAATCCGGGAACGTCAGACACTGCTCCCTGTAACTGGGAATATCCCGGAACGACAGACACTGCTCCCTGTAACTGGGTAAATCCGGGAACGTCAGACACTGCTCCCTGTAACTGGGTAAATCCGGGAACGTCAGACACTGCTCCCTGTAACTGGGTAAATCCGGGAACGTCAGACACTGCTCCCTGTAACTGGGTAAATCCGGGAACGTCAGACACTGCTCCCTGTAACTGGGTAAATCCGGGAACGTCAGACACTGCTCCCTGTAACTGGGACAATCCGGGAACGTCAGACACTGCTCCCTGTAACTGGGTAAATCCGGGAACGTCAGACACTGCTCCCTGTAACTGGGTAAATCCGGGAACGTCAGACACAGCTCCCTGTAACTGGGGATATCCCGGAACGTCAGACACTGCTCCCTGTAACTGGGTAAATCCGGGAACGTCAGACACTGCTCCCTGTAACTGGGTAAATCCGGGAACGTCAGACACAGCTCCCTGTAACTGGGAATATCCCGGAACGTCAGACACTGCTCCCTGTAACTGGGTAAATCCGGGAACGTCAGACACTGCTCCCTGTAACTGGGTAAATCCGGGAACGTCAGACACTGCTCCCTGTAACTGGGTAAATCCGGGAACGTCAGACACTGCTCCCTGTAACTGGGTAAATCCGGGAACGTCAGACACTGCTCCCTGTAACTGGGACAATCCGGGAACGTCAGACACTGCTCCCTGTAACTGGGTAAATCCGGGAACGTCAGACACTGCTCCCTGTAACTGGGTAAATCCGGGAACGTCAGACACAGCTCCCTGTAACTGGGGATATCCCGGAACGTCAGACACTGCTCCCTGTAACTGGGTAAATCCGGGAACGTCAGACACTGCTCCCTGTAACTGGGTAAATCCGGGAACGTCAGACACAGCTCCCTGTAACTGGGAATATCCCGGAACGTCAGACACTGCTCCCTGTAACTGGGTAAATCCGGGAACGTCAGACACTGCTCCCTGTAACTGGGTAAATCCGGGAAAGTCACACACTGCTCCCTGTAACTGGGTAAATCCGGGAACGTCAGACACTGCTCCCTGTAACTGGGTAAACCCGGGAACGTCAGACACTGCTCCCTGTAACTGGGTAAATCCGGGAACGTCAGACACTGCTCCCTGTAACTGGGTAAATCCGGGAACGTCAGACACTGCTCCCTGTAACTGGGAAAATCCGGGAACGTCAGACACTGCTCCCTGTAACTGGGAATATCCCGGAACGTCAGACACTGCTCCCTGTAACTGGGTAAATCCGGGAACGTCAGACACTGCTCCCTGTAACTGGGTAAATCCGGGAAAGTCACACACTGCTCCCTGTAACTGGGTAAATCCGGGAACGTCAGACACTGCTCCCTGTAACTGGGTAAATCCGGGAACGTCAGACACTGCTCCCTGTAACTGGGTAAATCTGGGAACGTCAGACACAGCTCTCTGTAACTGGGTAAATCCGGGAACGTCAGACACTGCTCCCTGTAACTGGGTAAATCCGGGAACGTCAGACACTGCTCCCTGTAACTGGGACTATCCCGGAACGTCAGACACTGCTCCCTGTAACTGGGTAAATCCGGGAATGTCAGACACTGCTCCCTGTAACTGGGTAAATCCGGGAACGTCAGACACTGCTCCCTGTAACTGGGAATATCCCGGAACGTCAGACACTGCTCCCTGTAACTGGGTAAATCTGGGAACGTCAGACACTGCTCCCTGTAACTGGGTAAATCTGGGAACGTCAGACACTGCTCCCTGTAACTGGGTAAATCCGGGAACGTCAGACACTGCTCCCTGTGACTGGGAATATCCCGGAACGTCAGACACTGCTCCCTGTAACTGGGTAAATCTGGGAACGTCAGACACTGCTCCCTGTAACTGGGTAAATCCGGGAACGTCAGACACTGCTCCCTGTAACTGGGTAAATCCGGCAACGTCAGACACTGCTCCCTGTAACTGGGAATATCCCGGAACGTCAGACACTGCTCCCTGTAACTGTGTAAATCCGGGAACGTCAGACACTGCTCCCTGTAACTGGGTAAATCCGGGAACGTCAGACACTGCTCCCTGTAACTGGGACTATCCCGTAACGTCAGACACTGCTCCCTGTAACTGGGTAAATCCGGGAACGTCAGACACTGCTACCTGTAACTGGGTAAATCCGGGAACGTCAGACACTGCTCCCTGTAACTGGGGAAATCCGGGAACGTCAGACACTGCTCCCTGTAACTGGGTATATCCGGGAACGTCAGACACTGCTCCCTGTAACTGGGAATATCCCGGAACGTCAGACCCTGCTCCCTGTAACTGGGTAAATCCGGGAACGTCAGACACTGCTCCCTGTATCTGGGTAAATCTGGGAACGTCAGACACTGCTCCCTGTAACTGGGTAAATCTGGGAACGTCAGACACTGCTCCCTGTAACTGGGTAAATCCGGGAACGTCAGACACTGCTCCCTGTAACTGGGTAAATCCGGGAACGTCAGACACTGCTCCCTGTAACTGGGACAATCCGGGAACGTCAGACACTGCTCCCTGTAACTGGGACTATCCGGGAACGTCAGACACTGCTCCCTGTAACTGGGTAAATCCGGGAACGTCAGACACTGCTCCCTGTAACTGGGACAATCCGGGAACGTCAGACACTGCTCCCTGTAACTGGGTAAATCCGGGAACGTCAGACACTGCTCCCTGTAACTGGGTAAATCCGGGAACGTCAGACACTGCTGCCTGTAACTGGGTAAATCTGGGAACGTCAGACACTGCTCCCTGTAACTGGGACTATCCGGGAACGTCAGACACTGATCGCTGTAACTGGGTAAATCCAGGAACGTCAGACACTGCTCCCTGTAACTGGGTAAATCCGGGAACGTCAGACACTGCTCCCTGTAACTGGGTAAATCCGGGAACGTCAGACACTGCTCCCTGTAACTGGGACTATCCCGGAACGTCAGACACTGCTCCCTGTAACTGGGTAAATCCGGGAACGTCAGACACTGCTCCCTGCAACTGGGTAAATCCGGGAACGTCAGACACTGCTCCCTGTAACTGGGTAAATCTGGGAACATCAGACACTGCTCCCTGTAACTGGGTAATTCTGGGAACGTCAGACACTGCTCCCTGTAACTGGGACAATCCGGGAACGTCAGACACTGCTCTCTGTAACTGGGTAAATCCGGGAACGTCAGACACTGCTCCCTGTAACTGGGTAAATCTGGGAACGTCAGACACTGCTCCCTGTAACTGGGAATGTCCCGGAACGTCAGACACTGCTCCCTGTAACTGGGTAAATCCGGGAACGTCAGACACTGCTCCCTGTAACTGGGTAAATCCGGGAACGTCAGACACTGCTCCCTGTAACTGGGAATATCCCGGAACGACAGACACTGCTCCCTGTAACTGGGTAAATCCGGGAACGTCAGACACTGCTCCCTGTAACTGGGTAAATCGGGGAACGTCAGACACTGCTCCCTGTAACTGGGTAAATCCGGGAACGTCAGACACTGCTCCCTGTAACTGGGTAAATCCGGGAACGTCAGACACTGCTCCCTGTAACTGGGACAATCCGGGAACGTCAGACACTGCTCCCTGTAACTGGGTAAATCCGGGAACGTCAGACACTGCTCCCTGTAACTGGGTAAATCCGGGAACGTCAGACACAGCTCCCTGTAACTGGGAATATCCCGGAACGTCAGACACTGCTCCCTGTAACTGGGTAAATCCGGGAACGTCAGACACTGCTCCCTGTAACTGGGTAAATCCGGGAACGTCAGACACTGCTCCCTGTAATTGGGTAAATCCGGGAACGTCAGACACTGCTCCCTGTAACTGGGTAAATCCGGGAACGTCAGACACTGCTCCCTGTAATTGGGTAAATCCGGGAACGTCAGACACTGCTCCCTGTAACTGGGTAAATCCGGGAACGTCAGACACTGCTCCCTGTAATTGGGTAAATCCGGGAACGTCAGACACTGCTCCCTGTAACTGGGTAAATCCGTGAACGTCAGACACAGCTCCCTGTAACTGGGAATATCCCGGAACGTCAGACACTGCTCCCTGTAACTGGGTAAATCCGGGAACGTCAGACACTGCTCCCTGTAACTGGGTAAATCCGGGAAAGTCACACACTGCTCCCTGTAACTGGGTAAATCCGGGAACGTCAGACACTGCTCCCTGTAACTGGGTAAATCCGGGAACGTCAGACACTGCTCCCTGTAACTGGGTAAACCCGGGAACGTCAGATACTGCTCCCTGTAACTGGGACTATCCGGGAACGTCAGACACTGCTCCCTGTAACTGGGTAAATCCGGGAACGTCAGACACTGCTCCCTGTAACTGGGTAAATCCGGGAACGTCAGACACTGCTCCCTGTAACTGGGTAAATCCGGGAACGTCAGACACTGCTCCCTGTAACTGGGTAAATCCGGGAACGTCAGACACTGCTCCCTGTAACTGGGTAAACCCGGGAACGTCAGATACTGCTCCCTGTAACTGGGACTATCCGGGAACGTCAGACACTGCTCCCTGTAACTGGGTAAATCCGGGAACGTCAGACACTGCTCCCTGTAACTGGGTAAATCCGGGAACGTCAGACACTGCTCCCTGTAACTGGGTAAATCCGGGAACGTCAGACACTGCTCCCTGTAACTGGGAATATCCCGGAACGTCAGACACTGCTCCCTGTAACTGGGTAAATCAGGGAACGTCAGACACTGCTCCCTGTAACTGGGTAAATCCGGGAACGTCAGACACTGCTCCCTGTAACTGGGTAAATCCGGGAACGACAGACACTGCTCCCTGTAACTGGGAATATCCCGGAACGTCAGACACTGCTCCCTGTAACTGGGTAAATCCGGGAACGTCAGACACTGCTCCCTGTAACTGGGACTATCCGGGAACGTCAGACACTGCTCCCTGTAACTGGGTAAATCCGGGAACGTCAGACACTGCTCCCTGTAACTGGGTAAATCCGGGAACGTCAGACACTGCTCCCTGTAACTGGGACAATCCGGGAACGTCAGACACTGCTCCCTGTAACTGGGTAAATCCGGGAACGTCAGACACTGCTCCCTGTAACTGGGACAATCCGGGAACGTCAGACACTGCTCCCTGTAACTGGGTAAATCCGGGAACGTCAGACCCTGCTCCCTGTAACTGGGACAATCCGGGAACGTCAGACACTGCTCCCTGTAACTGGGTAAATCCGGGAACGTCAGACCCTGCTCCCTGTAACTGGGACAATCCGGGAACGTCAGACACTGCTCCCTGTAACTGGGTAAATCCGGGAACGTCAGACACTGCTCCCTGTAACTGGGACAATCCGGGAACGTCAGACACTGCTCCCTGTAACTGGGTAAATCCGGGAACGTCAGACACTGCTCCCTGTAACTGGGTAAATCCGGGAACGTCAGACACTGCTCCCTGTAACTGGGACAATCCGGGAACGTCAGACACTGCTCCCTGTAACTGGGTAAATCCGGGAACGTCAGACACTGCTCCCTGTAACTGGGTAAATCCGGGAACGTCAGACACTGCTCCCTGTAACTGGGTAAATCTGGGAACATCAGACACTGCTCCCTGTAACTGGGTAAATCTGGGAACGTCAGACACTGCTCCCTGTAACTGGGTAAATCTGGGAACATCAGACACTGCTCCCTGTAACTGGGTAAATCCGGAACGTCAGACACTGCTCCCTGTAACTGGGACAATCCGGGAACGTCAGACACTGCTCCCTGTAACTGGGTAAATCCGGGAACGTCAGACACTGCTCCCTGTAACTGGGTAAATCCGGGAACGTCAGACACTGCTCCCTGTAACTGGGTAAATCCGGGAACGTCAGACACTGCTCCCTGTAACTGGGTAAATCCGGGAACGTCAGACACTGCTCCCTGTAACTGGGTAAATCCGGGAACGTCAGACACTGCTCCCTGTAACTGGGTAAATCCGGGAACGTCAGACACTGCTCCCTGTAACTGGGTAAATCCGGGAACGTCAGACACTGCTCCCTGTAACTGGGACAATCCGGGAACGTCAGACACTGCTCCCTGTAACTGGGCCAATCCGGGAACGTCAGACACTGCTCCCTGTAACTGGGTAAATCCGGGAACGTCAGACACTGCTCCCTGTAATTGTGTAAATCCGGGAACGTCAGACACTGCTCCCTGTAACTGGGAATATCCCGGAACGACAGACACTGCTCCCTGTAACTGGGTAAATCCGGGAACGTCAGACACTGCTCCCTGTAACTGGGTAAATCCGGGAACGTCAGACACTGCTCCCTGTAACTGGGTAAATCCGGGAACGTCAGACACTGCTCCCTGTAACTGGGTAAATCCGGGAACGTCAGACACTGCTCCCTGTAACTGGGTAAATCCGGGAACGTCAGACACTGCTCCCTGTAACTGGGACAATCCGGGAACGTCAGACACTGCTCCCTGTAACTGGGTAAATCCGGGAACGTCAGACACTGCTCCCTGTAACTGGGTAAATCCGGGAACGTCAGACACAGCTCCCTGTAACTGGGAATATCCCGGAACGTCAGACATTGCTCCCTGTAACTGGGTAAATCCGGGAACGTCAGACACTGCTCCCTGTAACTGGGTAAATCCGGGAACGTCAGACACAGCTCCCTGTAACTGGGAATATCCCGGAACGTCAGACACTGCTCCCTGTAACTGGGTAAATCCGGGAACGTCAGACACTGCTCCCTGTAATTGGGTAAATCCGGGAACGTCAGACACTGCTCCCTGTAACTGGGTAAATCCGGGAACGTCAGACACTGCTCCCTGTAATTGGGTAAATCCGGGAACGTCAGACACTGCTCCCTGTAACTGGGTAAATCCGTGAACGTCAGACACAGCTCCCTGTAACTGGGAATATCCCGGAACGTCAGACACTGCTCCCTGTAACTGGGTAAATCCGGGAACGTCAGACACTGCTCCCTGTAACTGGGTAAATCCGGGAAAGTCACACACTGCTCCCTGTAACTGGGTAAATCCGGGAACGTCAGACACTGCTCCCTGTAACTGGGTAAATCCGGGAACGTCAGACACTGCTCCCTGTAACTGGGTAAACCCGGGAACGTCAGATACTGCTCCCTGTAACTGGGACTATCCGGGAACGTCAGACACTGCTCCCTGTAACTGGGTAAATCCGGGAACGTCAGACACTGCTCCCTGTAACGAGGTAAATCCGGGAACGTCAGACACTGCTCCCTGTAACTGGGTAAATCCGGGAACGTCAGACACTGCTCCCTGTAACTGGGTAAATCCGGGAACGTCAGACACTGCTCCCTGTAACTGGGTAAACCCGGGAACGTCAGATACTGCTCCCTGTAACTGGGACTATCCGGGAACGTCAGACACTGCTCCCTGTAACTGGGTAAATCCGGGAACGTCAGACACTGCTCCCTGTAACTGGGTAAATCCGGGAACGTCAGACACTGCTCCCTGTAACTGGGTAAATCCGGGAACGTCAGACACTGCTCCCTGTAACTGGGAATATCCCGGAACGTCAGACACTGCTCCCTGTAACTGGGTAAATCAGGGAACGTCAGACACTGCTCCCTGTAACTGGGTAAATCCGGGAACGTCAGACACTGCTCCCTGTAACTGGGTAAATCCGGGAACGACAGACACTGCTCCCTGTAACTGGGAATATCCCGGAACGTCAGACACTGCTCCCTGTAACTGGGTAAATCCGGGAACGTCAGACACTGCTCCCTGTAACTGGGACTATCCGGGAACGTCAGACACTGCTCCCTGTAACTGGGTAAATCCGGGAACGTCAGACACTGCTCCCTGTAACTGGGTAAATCCGGGAACGTCAGACACTGCTCCCTGTAACTGGGACAATCCGGGAACGTCAGACACTGCTCCCTGTAACTGGGTAAATCCGGGAACGTCAGACACTGCTCCCTGTAACTGGGACAATCCGGGAACGTCAGACACTGCTCCCTGTAACTGGGTAAATCCGGGAACGTCAGACCCTGCTCCCTGTAACTGGGACAATCCGGGAACGTCAGACACTGCTCCCTGTAACTGGGTAAATCCGGGAACGTCAGACCCTGCTCCCTGTAACTGGGACAATCCGGGAACGTCAGACACTGCTCCCTGTAACTGGGTAAATCCGGGAACGTCAGACACTGCTCCCTGTAACTGGGACAATCCGGGAACGTCAGACACTGCTCCCTGTAACTGGGTAAATCCGGGAACGTCAGACACTGCTCCCTGTAACTGGGTAAATCCGGGAACGTCAGACACTGCTCCCTGTAACTGGGACAATCCGGGAACGTCAGACACTGCTCCCTGTAACTGGGTAAATCCGGGAACGTCAGACACTGCTCCCTGTAACTGGGTAAATCCGGGAACGTCAGACACTGCTCCCTGTAACTGGGTAAATCTGGGAACATCAGACACTGCTCCCTGTAACTGGGTAAATCTGGGAACGTCAGACACTGCTCCCTGTAACTGGGTAAATCTGGGAACATCAGACACTGCTCCCTGTAACTGGGTAAATCCGGAACGTCAGACACTGCTCCCTGTAACTGGGACAATCCGGGAACGTCAGACACTGCTCCCTGTAACTGGGTAAATCCGGGAACGTCAGACACTGCTCCCTGTAACTGGGTAAATCCGGGAACGTCAGACACTGCTCCCTGTAACTGGGTAAATCCGGGAACGTCAGACACTGCTCCCTGTAACTGGGTAAATCTGGGAACGTCAGACACTGCTCCCTGTAACTGGGTAAATCCGGGAACGTCAGACACTGCTCCCTGTAACTGGGTAAATCCGGGAACGTCAGACACTGCTCCCTGTAACTGGGTAAATCCGGGAACGTCAGACACTGCTCCCTGTAACTGGGACAATCCGGGAACGTCAGACACTGCTCCCTGTAACTGGGCCAATCCGGGAACGTCAGACACTGCTCCCTGTAACTGGGTAAATCCGGGAACGTCAGACACTGCTCCCTGTAACTGTGTAAATCCGGGAACGTCAGACACTGCTCCCTGTAACTGGAAATATCCCGGAACGACAGACACTGCTCCCTGTAACTGGGTAAATGCGGGAACGTCAGACACTGCTCCCTGTAACTGGGTAAATCCGGGAACGTCAGACACTGCTCCCTGTAACTGGGTAAATCCGGGAACGTCAGACACTGCTCCCTGTAACTGGGTAAATCCGGGAACGTCAGACACTGCTCCCTGTAACTGGGTAAATCCGGGAACGTCAGACACTGCTCCCTGTAACTGGGACAATCCGGGAACGTCAGACACTGCTCCCTGTAACTGGGTAAATCCGGGAACGTCAGACACTGCTCCCTGTAACTGGGTAAATCCGGGAACGTCAGACACAGCTCCCTGTAACTGGGAATATCCCGGAACGTCAGACACTGCTCCCTGTAACTGGGTAAATCCGGGAACGTCAGACACTGCTCCCTGTAACTGGGTAAATCCGGGAACGTCAGACACAGCTCCCTGTAACTGGGAATATCCCGGAACGTCAGACACTGCTCCCTGTAACTGGGTAAATCCGGGAACGTCAGACACTGCTCCCTGTAACTGGGTAAATCCGGGAAAGTCACACACTGCTCCCTGTAACTGGGTAAATCCGGGAACGTCAGACACTGCTCCCTGTAACTGGGTAAATCCGGGAACGTCAGACACTGCTCCCTGTAACTGGGTAAATCCGGGAACGTCAGACACTGCTCCCTGTAACTGGGTAAATCCGGGAACGTCAGACACTGCTCCCTGTAACTGGGTAAATCCGGGAACGTCAGACACTGCTCCCTGTAACTGGGAATATCCAGGAACGTCAGACACTGCTCCCTGTAACTGGGTAAATCCGGGAACGTCAGACACTGCTCCCTGTAACTGGGTAAATCCGGGAAAGTCACACACTGCTCCCTGTAACTGGGTAAATCCGGGAACGTCAGACACTGCTCCCTGTAACTGGGTAAATCCGGGAACGTCAGACACTGCTCCCTGTAACTGGGTAAATCTGGGAACGTCAGACACAGCTCTCTGTAACTGGGTAAATCCGGGAACGTCAGACACTGCTCCCTGTAACTGGGTAAATCCGGGAACGTCAGACACTGCTCCCTGTAACTGGGACTATCCCGGAACGTCAGACACTGCTCCCTGTAACTGGGTAAATCCGGAACGTCAGACACTGCTCCCTGTAACTGGGTAAATCCGGGAACGTCAGACACTGCTCCCTGTAACTGGGACAATCCGGGAACGTCAGGCACTGCTCCCTGTAACTGGGTAAATCCGGGAACGTCAGACGCAGCTCCCTGTAACTGGGTAAATCCGGGAACGTCAGACACTGCTCCCTGTAACTGGGACTATCCCGGAACGTCAGACACTGCTCCCCGTCACTGGGAATATCCCGGAACGTCAGACACTGCTCCCTGTAACTGGGTAAATCCGGGAAGGTCAGACGCAGCTCCCTGTAACTGGGTAAATCCGGGGACGTCAGACACTGCTCCCTGTAACTGGGTAAATCCGGGAACGTCAGACACTGCTCCCTGTAACTGTGTAAATCCGGGAACGTCAGACCCTGCTCCCTGTAACTGGGTAAATCCGGGAACGTCAGACACAGCTCCCTGTAACTGGGACTATCCCGGAACGTCAGACACTGCTCCCTGTAACTGGGACTATCCCGGAACGTCAGACACTGCTCCCTGTAACTGGGAATATCCCGGAACGTCAGACACTGCTCCCTGTAACTGGGAATATCCCGGAACGTCAGACACTGCTCCCTGTAACTGGGTAAATCCGGGAACGTCAGACACTGCTCCCTGTAACTGGGTAAATCTGGGAACGTCAGACACTGCTCCCTGTAACTGGGTAAATCCGGGAACGTCAGACACTGCTCCCTGTAACTGGGACTATCCCGGAACGTCAGACACTGCTCCCTGTAACTGGGTAAATCCGGGAATGTCAGACACTGCTCCCTGTAACTGGGTAAATCCGGGAACGTCAGACACTGCTCCCTGTAACTGGGAATATCCCGGAACGTCAGACACTGCTCCCTGTAACTGGGTAAATCTGGGAACGTCAGACACTGCTCCCTGTAACTGGGTAAATCTGGGAACGTCAGACACTGCTCCCTGTAACTGGGTAAATCCGGGAACGTCAGACACTGCTCCCTGTGACTGGGAATATCCCGGAACGTCAGACACTGCTTCCTGTAACTGGGTAAATCTGGGAACGTCAGACACTGCTCCCTGTAACTGGGTAAATCCGGGAACGTCAGACACTGCTCCCTGTAACTGGGTAAATCCGGCAACGTCAGACACTGCTCCCTGTAACTGGGAATATCCCGGAACGTCAGACACTGCTCCCTGTAACTGTGTAAATCCGGGAACGTCAGACACTGCTCCCTGTAACTGGGTAAATCCGGGAACGTCAGACACTGCTCCCTGTAACTGGGACTATCCCGTAACGTCAGACACTGCTCCCTGTAACTGGGTAAATCCGGGAACGTCAGACACTGCTCCCTGTAACTGGGTAAATCCGGGAACGTCAGACACTGCTCCCTGTAACTGGGTAAATCCGGGAACGTCAGACACTGCTCCCTGTAACTGGGTAAATCCGGGAACGTCAGACACTGCTCCCTGTAACTGGGAATATCCCGGAACGTCAGACCCTGCTCCCTGTAACTGGGTAAATCCGGGAACGTCAGACACTGCTCCCTGTATCTGGGTAAATCTGGGAACGTCAGACACTGCTCCCTGTAACTGGGTAAATCTGGGAACGTCAGACACTGCTCCCTGTAACTGGGTAAATCCGGGAACGTCAGACACTGCTCCCTGTAACTGGGTAAATCCGGGAACGTCAGACACTGCTCCCTGTAACTGGGACAATCCGGGAACGTCAGACACTGCTCCCTGTAACTGGGACTATCCGGGAACGTCAGACACTGCTCCCTGTAACTGGGTAAATCCGGGAACGTCAGACACTGCTCCCTGTAACTGGGACAATCCGGGAACGTCAGACACTGCTCCCTGTAACTGGGTAAATCCGGGAACGTCAGACACTGCTCCCTGTAACTGGGTAAATCCGGGAACGTCAGACACTGCTGCCTGTAACTGGGTAAATCTGGGAACGTCAGACACTGCTCCCTGTAACTGGGACTATCCGGGAACGTCAGACACTGATCGCTGTAACTGGGTAAATCCAGGAACGTCAGACACTGCTCCCTGTAACTGGGTAAAACCGGGAACGTCAGACACTGCTCCCTGTAACTGGGTAAATCCGGGAACGTCAGACACTGCTCCCTGTAACTGGGACTATCCCGGAACGTCAGACACTGCTCCCTGTAACTGGGTAAATCTGGGAACGTCAGACACTGCTCCCTGTAACTGGGACAATCCGGGAACGTCAGACACTGCTCTCTGTAACTGGGTAAATCCGGGAACGTCAGACACTGCTCCCTGTAACTGGGTAAATCTGGGAACGTCAGACACTGCTCCCTGTAACTGGGAATGTCCCGGAACGTCAGACACTGCTCCCTGTAACTGGGTAAATCCGGGAACGTCAGACACTGCTCCCTGTAACTGGGTAAATCCGGGAACGTCAGACACTGCTCCCTGTAACTGGGAATATCCCGGAACGACAGACACTGCTCCCTGTAACTGGGTAAATCCGGGAACGTCAGACACTGCTCCCTGTAACTGGGTAAATCGGGGAACGTCAGACACTGCTCCCTGTAACTGGGTAAATCCGGGAACGTCAGACACTGCTCCCTGTAACTGGGACTATCCCGGAACGTCAGACACTGCTCCCTGTAACTGGGTAAATCCGGGAATGTCAGACACTGCTCCCTGTAACTGGGTAAATCCGGGAACGTCAGACTCTGCTCCCTGTAACTGGGAATATCCCGGAACGTCAGACACTGCTCCCTGTAACTGGGTAAATCTGGGAACGTCAGACACTGCTCCCTGTAACTGGGTAAATCTGGGAACGTCAGACACTGCTCCCTGTAACTGGGTAAATCCGGGAACGTCAGACACTGCTCCCTGTGACTGGGAATATCCCGGAACGTCAGACACTGCTCCCTGTAACTGGGTAAATCTGGGAACGTCAGACACTGCTCCCTGTAACTGGGTAAATCCGGGAACGTCAGACACTGCTCCCTGTAACTGGGTAAATCCGGCAACGTCAGACACTGCTCCCTGTAACTGGGAATATCCCGGAACGTCAGACACTGCTCCCTGTAACTGTGTAAATCCGGGAACGTCAGACACTGCTCCCTGTAACTGGGTAAATCCGGGAACGTCAGACACTGCTCCCTGTAACTGGGACTATCCCGTAACGTCAGACACTGCTCCCTGTAACTGGGTAAATCCGGGAACGTCAGACACTGCTCCCTGTAACTGGGTAAATCCGGGAACGTCAGACACTGCTCCCTGTAACTGGGTAAATCCGGGAACGTCAGACACTGCTCCCTGTAACTGGGTAAATCCGGGAACGTCAGACACTGCTCCCTTTAACTGGGAATATCCCGGAACGTCAGACCCTGCTCCCTGTAACTGGGTAAATCCGGGAACGTCAGACACTGCTCCCTGTATCTGGGTAAATCTGGGAACGTCAGACACTGCTCCCTGTAACTGGGTAAATCTGGGAACGTCAGACACTGCTCCCTGTAACTGGGTAAATCCGGGAACGTCAGACACTGCTCCCTGTAACTGGGTAAATCCGGGAACGTCAGACACTGCTCCCTGTAACTGGGACAATCCGGGAACGTCAGACACTGCTCCCTGTAACTGGGACTATCCGGGAACGTCAGACACTGCTCCCTGTAACTGGGTAAATCCGGGAACGTCAGACACTGCTCCCTGTAACTGGGACAATCCGGGAACGTCAGACACTGCTCCCTGTAACTGGGTAAATCCGGGAACGTCAGACACTGCTCCCTGTAACTGGGTAAATCCGGGAACGTCAGACACTGCTGCCTGTAACTGGGTAAATCTGGGAACGTCAGACACTGCTCCCTGTAACTGGGACTATCCGGGAACGTCAGACACTGATCGCTGTAACTGGGTAAATCCAGGAACGTCAGACACTGCTCCCTGTAACTGGGTAAATCCGGGAACGTCAGACACTGCTCCCTGTAACTGGGTAAATCCGGGAACGTCAGACACTGCTCCCTGTAACTGGGACTATCCCGGAACGTCAGACACTGCTCCCTGTAACTGGGTAAATCCGGGAACGTCAGACACTGCTCCCTGCAACTGGGTAAATCCGGGAACGTCAGACACTGCTCCCTGTAACTGGGTAAATCTGGGAACATCAGACACTGCTCGCTGTAACTGGGTAAATCTGGGAACGTCAGACACTGCTCCCTGTAACTGGGACAATCCGGGAACGTCAGACACTGCTCTCTGTAACTGGGTAAATCCGGGAACGTCAGACACTGCTCCCTGTAACTGGGTAAATCTGGGAACGTCAGACACTGCTCCCTGTAACTGGGAATGTCCCGGAACGTCAGACACTGCTCCCTGTAACTGGGTAAATCCGGGAACGTCAGACACTGCTCCCTGTAACTGGGTAAATCCGGGAACGTCAGACACTGCTCCCTGTAACTGGGAATATCCCGGAACGACAGACACTGCTCCCTGTAACTGGGTAAATCCGGGAACGTCAGACACTGCTCCCTGTAACTGGGTAAATCGGGGAACGTCAGACACTGCTCCCTGTAACTGGGTAAATCCGGGAACGTCAGACACTGCTCCCTGTAACTGGGTAAATCCGGGAACGTCAGACACTGCTCCCTGTAACTGGGACAATCCGGGAACGTCAGACACTGCTCCCTGTAACTGGGTAAATCCGGGAACGTCAGACACTGCTCCCTGTAACTGGGTAAATCCGGGAACGTCAGACACAGCTCCCTGTAACTGGGAATATCCCGGAACGTCAGACACTGCTCTCTGTAACTGGGTAAATCCGGGAACGTCAGACACTGCTCCCTGTAACTGGGTAAATCCGGGAACGTCAGACACTGCTCCCTGTAATTGGGTAAATCCGGGAACGTCAGACACTGCTCCCTGTAACTGGGTAAATCCGGGAACGTCAGACACTGCTCCCTGTAATTGGGTAAATCCGGGAACGTCAGACACTGCTCCCTGTAACTGGGTAAATCCGGGAACGTCAGACACTGCTCCCTGTAATTGGGTAAATCCGGGAACGTCAGACACTGCTCCCTGTAACTGGGTAAATCCGTGAACGTCAGACACAGCTCCCTGTAACTGGGAATATCCCGGAACGTCAGACACTGCTCCCTGTAACTGGGTAAATCCGGGAACGTCAGACACTGCTCCCTGTAACTGGGTAAATCCGGGAAAGTCACACACTGCTCCCTGTAACTGGGTAAATCCGGGAACGTCAGACACTGCTCCCTGTAACTGGGTAAATCCGGGAACGTCAGACACTGCTCCCTGTAACTGGGTAAACCCGGGAACGTCAGATACTGCTCCCTGTAACTGGGACTATCCGGGAACGTCAGATACTGCTCCCTGTAACTGGGACTATCCGGGAACGTCAGACACTGCTCCCTGTAACTCGGTAAATCCGGGAACGTCAGACACTGCTCCCTGTAACTGGGTAAATCCGGGAACGTCAGACACTGCTCCCTGTAACTGGGTAAATCCGGGAACGTCAGACACTGCTCCCTGTAACTGGGTAAACCCGGGAACGTCAGATACTGCTCCCTGTAACTGGGACTATCCGGGAACGTCAGGCACTGCTCCCTGTAACTGGGTAAATCCGGGAACGTCAGACACTGCTCCCTGTAACTGGGTAAATCCGGGAACGTCAGACACTGCTCCCTGTAACTGGGTAAATCCGGGAACGTCAGACACTGCTCCCTGTAACTGGGAATATCCCGGAACGTCAGACACTGCTCCCTGTAACTGGGTAAATCAGGGAACGTCAGACACTGCTCCCTGTAACTGGGTAAATCCGGGAACGTCAGACACTGCTCCCTGTAACTGGGTAAATCCGGGAACGACAGACACTGCTCCCTGTAACTGGGAATATCCCGGAACGTCAGACACTGCTCCCTGTAACTGGGTAAATCCGGGAACGTCAGACACTGCTCCCTGTAACTGGGACTATCCGGGAACGTCAGACACTGCTCCCTGTAACTGGGTAAATCCGGGAACGTCAGACACTGCTCCCTGTAACTGGGTAAATCCGGGAACGTCAGACACTGCTCCCTGTAACTGGGACAATCCGGGAACGTCAGACACTGCTCCCTGTAACTGGGTAAATCCGGGAACGTCAGACACTGCTCCCTGTAACTGGGACAATCCGGGAACGTCAGACACTGCTCCCTGTAACTGGGTAAATCCGGGAACGTCAGACCCTGCTCCCTGTAACTGGGACAATCCGGGAACGTCAGACACTGCTCCCTGTAACTGGGTAAATCCGGGAACGTCAGACCCTGCTCCCTGTAACTGGGACAATCCGGGAACGTCAGACACTGCTCCCTGTAACTGGGTAAATCCGGGAACGTCAGACACTGCTCCCTGTAACTGGGACAATCCGGGAACGTCAGACACTGCTCCCTGTAACTGGGTAAATCCGGGAACGTCAGACACTGCTCCCTGTAACTGGGTAAATCCGGGAACGTCAGACACTGCTCCCTGTAACTGGGACAAACCGGGAACGTCAGACACTGCTCCCTGTAACTGGGTAAATCCGGGAACGTCAGACACTGCTCCCTGTAACTGGGTAAATCCGGGAACGTCAGACACTGCTCCCTGTAACTGGGTAAATCTGGGAACATCAGACACTGCTCCCTGTAACTGGGTAAATCTGGGAACGTCAGACACTGCTCCCTGTAACTGGGTAAATCTGGGAACATCAGACACTGCTCCCTGTAACTGGGTAAATCCGGAACGTCAGACACTGCTCCCTGTAACTGGGACAATCCGGGAACGTCAGACACTGCTCCCTGTAACTGGGTAAATCCGGGAACGTCAGACACTGCTCCCTGTAACTGGGTAAATCCGGGAACGTCAGACACTGCTCCCTGTAACTGGGTAAATCCGGGAACGTCAGACACTGCTCCCTGTAACTGGGTAAATCCGGGAACGTCAGACACTGCTCCCTGTAACTGGGTAAATCCGGGAACGTCAGACACTGCTCCCTGTAACTGGGTAAATCCGGGAACGTCAGACACTGCTCCCTGTAACTGGGTAAATCCGGGAACGTCAGACACTGCTCCCTGTAACTGGGACAATCCGGGAACGTCAGACACTGCTCCCTGTAACTGGGCCAATCCGGGAACGTCAGACACTGCTCCCTGTAACTGGGTAAATCCGGGAACGTCAGACACTGCTCCCTGTAACTGTGTAAATCCGGGAACGTCAGACACTGCTCCCTGTAACTGGGAATATCCCGGAACGACAGACACTGCTCCCTGTAACTGGGTAAATCCGGGAACGTCAGACACTGCTCCCTGTAACTGGGTAAATCCGGGAACGTCAGACACTGCTCCCTGTAACTGGGTAAATCCGGGAACGTCAGACACTGCTCCCTGTAACTGGGTAAATCCGGGAACGTCAGACACTGCTCCCTGTAACTGGGTAAATCCGGGAACGTCAGACACTGCTCCCTGTAACTGGGACAATCCGGGAACGTCAGACACTGCTCCCTGTAACTGGGTAAATCCGGGAACGTCAGACACTGCTCCCTGTAACTGGGTAAATCCGGGAAAGTCAGACACAGCTCCCTGTAACTGGGAATATCCCGGAACGTCAGACACTGCTCCCTGTAACTGGGTAAATCCGGGAACGTCAGACACTGCTCCCTGTAACTGGGTAAATCCGGGAACGTCAGACACAGCTCCCTGTAACTGGGAATATCCCGGAACGTCAGACACTGCTCCCTGTAACTGGGTAAATCCGGGAACGTCAGACACTGCTCCCTGTAACTGGGTAAATCCGGGAAAGTCACACACTGCTCCCTGTAACTGGGTAAATCCGGGAACGTCAGACACTGCTCCCTGTAACTGGATAAATCCGGGAACGTCAGACACTGCTCCCTGTAACTGGGTAAATCCGGGAACGTCAGACACTGCTCCCTGTAACTGGGTAAATCCGGGAACGTCAGACACTGCTCCCTGTAACTGGGTAAATCCGGGAACGTCAGACACTGCTCCCTGTAACTGGGAATATCCCGGAACGTCAGACACTGCTCCCTGTAACTGGGTAAATCCGGGAACGTCAGACACTGCTCCCTGTAACTGGGTAAATCCGGGAAAGTCACACACTGCTCCCTGTAACTGGGTAAATCCGGGAACGTCAGACACTGCTCCCTGTAACTGGGTAAATCCGGGAACGTCAGACACTGCTCCCTGTAACTGGGTAAACCCGGGAACGTCAGATACTGCTCCCTGTAACTGGGTAAATCCGGGAACGTCAGACACTGCTCCCTGTAACTGGGTAAACCCGGGAACGTCAGATACTGCTCCCTGTAACTGGGTAAACCCGGGAACGTCAGACACTGCTCCCTGTAACTGGGACTATCCGGGAACGTCAGACACTGCTCCCTGTAACTGGGTAAATCCGGGAACGTCAGACACTGCTCCCTGTAACTGGGAATATCCCGGAACGTCAGACACTGCTCCCTGTAACTGGGTAAATCAGGGAACGTCAGACACTGCTCCCTGTAACTGGGTAAATCCGGGAACGTCAGACACTGCTCCCTGTAACTGGGTAAATCCGGGAACGACAGACACTGCTCCCTGTAACTGGGAATATCCCGGAACGTCAGACACTGCTCCCTGTAACTGGGTAAATCCGGGAACGTCAGACACTGCTCCCTGTAACTGGGACTATCCGGGAACGTCAGACACTGCTCCCTGTAACTGGGTAAATCCGGGAACGTCAGACACTGCTCCCTGTAACTGGGACTATCCGGGAACGTCAGACACTGCTCCCTGTAACTGGGTAAATCCGGGAACGTCAGACACTGCTCCCTGTAATTGGGTAAATCCGGGAACGTCAGACACTGCTCCCTGTAACTGGGACTATCCGGGAACGTCAGACACTGCTCCCTGTAATTGGGTAAATCCGGGAACGTCAGACACTGCTCCCTGTAACTGGGTAAATCCGGGAACGTCAGACACTGCTCCCTGTAACTGGGTAAATCCGGGAACGTCACACACTGCTCCCTGTAACTGGGTAAATCAGGGAACGTCGGACACTGCTCCCTGTAACTGGGTAAATCCGGGAACATCAGACACTGCTCCCTGTAACTGGGTAAATCCGGGAACGTCAGACACTGCTCCCTGTAACTGGGTAAATCAGGGAACGTCGGACACTGCTGCCTGTAACTGGGTAAATCCGGGAACGTCAGACACTGCTCCCTGTAACTGGGTGAATCTGGGAACGTCAGACACTGCTCCCTGTAACTCGGACTATCCCGGAACGTCAGACACTGCTCCCTGTAACTGGGTAAATCCGGGAACGTCAGACACTGCTCCCTGTAACTGGGTAAATCCGGGAACGTCAGACACTGCTCCCTGTAACTGGGTAAATCCGGGAACGTCAGACACTGCTCCCTGTAACTGGGTAAATCCGGGAACGTCAGACACTGCTCCCTGTAACTGGGTAAATCCGGGAACGTCAGACACTGCTCTCTGTAACTGGGTAAATCCGGGAACGTCAGACACTGCTCCCTGTAACTGGGTAAATCCGGGAACATCAGACACTGCTCCCTGTAACTGGGAATATCCCGGAACGTCAGACACTGCTCCCTGTAACTGGGTAAATAGGGGAACGTCAGACACTGCTCCCTGTAACTGGGACTATCCGGGAACGTCAGACACTGCTCCCTGTAACTGGGTAAATCCGGGAACGTCAGACACTGCTCCCTGTAACTGGGTAAATCCGGGAAAGTCAGACACTGCTCCCTGTAACTGGGACAATCCGGGAACGTCAGACACTGCTCCCTGTAACTGGGTAAATCCGGGAACGTCAGACCCTGCTCCCTGTAACTGGGACAATCCGCGAACGTCAGACACTGCTCCCTGTAACTGGGTAAATCCGGGAACGTCAGACCCTGCTCCCTGTAACTGGGACAATCCGGGAACGTCAGACACTGCTCCCTGTAACTGGGTAAATCCGGGAACGTCAGACACTGCTCCCTGTAACTGGGACAATCCGGGAACGTCAGACACTGCTCCCTGTAACTGGGTAAATCCGGGAACGTCAGACACTGCTCCCTGTAACTGGGTAAATCCGGGAACGTCAGACACTGCTCCCTGTAACTGGGACAATCCGGGAACGTCAGACACTGCTCCCTGTAACTGGGTAAATCCGGGAACGTCAGACACTGCTCCCTGTAACTGGGTAAATCCGGGAACGTCAGACACTGCTCCCTGTAACTGGGTAAATCTGGGAACATCAGACACTGCTCCCTGTAACTGGGTAAATCTGGGAACGTCAGACACTGCTCCCTGTAACTGGGTAAATCTGGGAACATCAGACACTGCTCCCTGTAACTGGGTAAATCCGGAACGTCAGACACTGCTCCCTGTAACTGGGACAATCCGGGAACGTCAGACACTGCTCCCTGTAACTGGGTAAATCCGGGAACGTCAGACACTGCTCCCTGTAACTGGGTAAATCCGGGAACGTCAGACACTGCTCCCTGTAACTGGGTAAATCCGGGAACGTCAGACACTGCTCCCTGTAACTGGGTAAATCCGGGAACGTCAGACACTGCTCCCTGTAACTGGGTAAATCCGGGAACGTCAGACACTGCTCCCTGTAACTGGGTAAATCCGGGAACGTCAGACACTGCTCCCTGTAACTGGGACAATCCGGGAACGTCAGACACTGCTCCCTGTAACTGGGACAATCCGGGAACGTCAGACACTGCTCCCTGTAACTGGGTAAATCCGGGAACGTCAGACACTGCTCCCTGTAACTGTGTAAATCCGGGAACGTCAGACACTGCTCCCTGTAACTGGGAATATCCCGGAACGACAGACACTGCTCCCTGTAACTGGGTAAATCCGGGAACGTCAGACACTGCTCCCTGTAACTGGGTAAATCCGGGAACGTCAGACACTGCTCCCTGTAACTGGGTAAATCCGGGAACGTCAGACACTGCTCCCTGTAACTGGGTAAATCCGGGAACGTCAGACACTGCTCCCTGTAACTGGGACAATCCGGGAACGTCAGACACTGCTCCCTGTAACTGGGTAAATCCGGGAACGTCAGACACTGCTCCCTGTAACTGGGTAAATCCGGGAACGTCAGACACAGCTCCCTGTAACTGGGAATATCCCGGAACGTCAGACACTGCTCCCTGTAACTGGGTAAATCCGGGAACGTCAGACACTGCTCCCTGTAACTGGGTAAATCCGGGAACGTCAGACACAGCTCCCTGTAACTGGGAATATCCCGGAACGTCAGACACTGCTCCCTGTAACTGGGTAAATCCGGGAACGTCAGACACTGCTCCCTGTAACTGGGTAAATCCGGGAAAGTCACACACTGCTCCCTGTAACTGGGTAAATCCGGGAACGTCAGACACTGCTCCCTGTAACTGGGTAAATCCGGGAACGTCAGACACTGCTCCCTGTAACTGGGTAAATCCGGGAACGTCAGACACTGCTCCCTGTAACTGGGTAAATCCGGGAACGTCAGACACTGCTCCCTGTAACTGGGTAAATCCGGGAACGTCAGACACTGCTCCCTGTAACTGGGAATATCCCGGAACGTCAGACACTGCTCCCTGTAACTGGGTAAATCCGGGAACGTCAGACACTGCTCCCTGTAACTGGGTAAATCCGGGAAAGTCACACACTGCTCCCTGTAACTGGGTAAATCCGGGAACGTCAGACACTGCTCCCTGTAACTGGGTAAATCCGGGAACGTCAGACACTGCTCCCTGTAACTGGGTAAACCCGGGAACGTCAGATACTGCTCCCTGTAACTGGGTAAATCCGGGAACGTCAGACACTGCTCCCTGTAACTGGGTAAACCCGGGAACGTCAGATACTGCTCCCTGTAACTGGGTAAACCCGGGAACGTCAGACACTGCTCCCTGTAACTGGGACTATCCGGGAACGTCAGACACTGCTCCCTGTAACTGGGTAAATAGGGGAACGTCAGACACTGCTCCCTGTAACTGGGACTATCCGGGAACGTCGGACACTGCTCCCTGTAACTGGGTAAATCCGGGAACGTCAGACACTGCTCCCTGTAACTGGGTAAATCAGGGAACGTCGGACACTGCTGCCTGTAACTGGGTAAATCCGGGAACGTCAGACACTGCTCCCTGTAACTGGGTGAATCTGGGAACGTCAGACACTGCTCCCTGTAACTCGGACTATCCCGGAACGTCAGACACTGCTCCCTGTAACTGGGTAAATCCGGGAACGTCAGACACTGCTCCCTGTAACTGGGTAAATCCGGAAACGTCAGACACTGCTCCCTGTAACTGGGTAAATCCGGGAACGTCAGACACTGCTCCCTGTAACTGGGTAAATCCGGGAACGTCAGACACTGCTCCCTGTAACTGGGTAAATCCGGGAACGTCAGACACTGCTCTCTGTAACTGGGTAAATCCGGGAACGTCAGACACTGCTCCCTGTAACTGGGTAAATCCGGGAACATCAGACACTGCTCCCTGTAACTGGGAATATCCCGGAACGTCAGACACTGCTCCCTGTAACTGGGTAAATAGGGGAACGTCAGACACTGCTCCCTGTAACTGGGACTATCCGGGAACGTCAGACACTGCTCCCTGTAACTGGGTAAATCCGGGAACGTCAGACACTGCTCCCTGTAACTGGGTAAATCCGGGAAAGTCAGACACTGCTCCCTGTAACTGGGACAATCCGGGAACGTCAGACACTGCTCCCTGTAACTGGGTAAATCCGGGAACGTCAGACCCTGCTCCCTGTAACTGGGACAATCCGGGAACGTCAGACACTGCTCCCTGTAACTGGGTAAATCCGGGAACGTCAGACCCTGCTCCCTGTAACTGGGACAATCCGGGAACGTCAGACACTGCTCCCTGTAACTGGGTAAATCCGGGAACGTCAGACACTGCTCCCTGTAACTGGGACAATCCGGGAACGTCAGACACTGCTCCCTGTAACTGGGTAAATCCGGGAACGTCAGACACTGCTCCCTGTAACTGGGTAAATCCGGGAACGTCAGACACTGCTCCCTGTAACTGGGACAATCCGGGAACGTCAGACACTGCTCCCTGTAACTGGGTAAATCCGGGAACGTCAGACACTGCTCCCTGTAACTGGGTAAATCCGGGAACGTCAGACACTGCTCCCTGTAACTGGGTAAATCTGGGAACATCAGACACTGCTCCCTGTAACTGGGTAAATCTGGGAACGTCAGACACTGCTCCCTGTAACTGGGTAAATCTGGGAACATCAGACACTGCTCCCTGTAACTGGGTAAATCCGGAACGTCAGACACTGCTCCCTGTAACTGGGACAATCCGGGAACGTCAGACACTGCTCCCTGTAACTGGGTAAATCCGGGAACGTCAGACACTGCTCCCTGTAACTGGGTAAATCCGGGAACGTCAGACACTGCTCCCTGTAACTGGGTAAATCCGGGAACGTCAGACACTGCTCCCTGTAACTGGGTAAATCCGGGAACGTCAGACACTGCTCCCTGTAACTGGGTAAATCCGGGAACGTCAGACACTGCTCCCTGTAACTGGGACAATCCGGGAACGTCAGACACTGCTCCCTGTAACTGGGACAATCCGGGAACGTCAGACACTGCTCCCTGTAACTGGGTAAATCCGGGAACGTCAGACACTGCTCCCTGTAACTGTGTAAATCCGGGAACGTCAGACACTGCTCCCTGTAACTGGGAATATCCCGGAACGACAGACACTGCTCCCTGTAACTGGGTAAATCCGGGAACGTCAGACACTGCTCCCTGTAACTGGGTAAATCCGGGAACGTCAGACACTGCTCCCTGTAACTGGGTAAATCCGGGAACGTCAGACACTGCTCCCTGTAACTGGGTAAATCCGGGAACGTCAGACACTGCTCCCTGTAACTGGGTAAATCCGGGAACGTCAGACACTGCTCCCTGTAACTGGGACAATCCGGGAACGTCAGACACTGCTCCCTGTAACTGGGTAAATCCGGGAACGTCAGACACTGCTCCCTGTAACTGGGTAAATCCGGGAACGTCAGACACAGCTCCCTGTAACTGGGAATATCCCGGAACGTCAGACACTGCTCCCTGTAACTGGGTAAATCCGGGAACGTCAGACACTGCTCCCTGTAACTGGGTAAATCCGGGAACGTCAGACACAGCTCCCTGTAACTGGGAATATCCCGGAACGTCAGACACTGCTCCCTGTAACTGGGTAAATCCGGGAACGTCAGACACTGCTCCCTGTAACTGGGTAAATCCGGGAACGTCAGACACTGCTCCCTGTAACTGGGTAAATCCGGGAACGTCAGACACTGCTCCCTGTAACTGGGTAAATCCGGGAACGTCAGACACTGCTCCCTGTAACTGGGTAAATCCGGGAACGTCAGACACTGCTCCCTGTAACTGGGTAAATCCGGGAACGTCAGACACTGCTCCCTGTAACTGGGTAAATCCGGGAACGTCAGACACTGCTCCCTGTAACTGGGAATATCCCGGAACGTCAGACACTGCTCCCTGTAACTGGGTAAATCCGGGAACGTCAGACACTGCTCCCTGTAACTGGGTAAATCCGGGAAAGTCACACACTGCTCCCTGTAACTGGGTAAATCCGGGAACGTCAGACACTGCTCCCTGTAACTGGGTAAATCCGGGAACGTCAGACACTGCTCCCTGTAACTGGGTAAACCCGGGAACGTCAGATACTGCTCCCTGTAACTGGGTAAATCCGGGAACGTCAGACACTGCTCCCTGTAACTGGGTAAACCCGGGAACGTCAGATACTGCTCCCTGTAACTGGGTAAACCCGGGAACGTCAGACACTGCTCCCTGTAACTGGGACTATCCGGGAACGTCAGACACTGCTCCCTGTAACTGGGTAAATCCGGGAACGTCAGACAGTGCTCCCTGTAACTGGGAATATCCCGGAACGTCAGACACTGCTCCCTGTAACTGGGTAAATCAGGGAACGTCAGACACTGCTCCCTGTAACTGGGTAAATCCGGGAACGTCAGACACTGCTCCCTGTAACTGGGTAAATCCGGGAACGACAGACACTGCTCCCTGTAACTGGGAATATCCCGGAACGTCAGACACTGCTCCCTGTAACTGGGTAAATCCGGGAACGTCAGACACTGCTCCCTGTAACTGGGACTATCCGGGAACGTCAGACACTGCTCCCTGTAACTGGGTAAATCCGGGAACGTCAGACACTGCTCCCTGTAACTGGGACTATCCGGGAACGTCAGACACTGCTCCCTGTAACTGGGTAAATCCGGGAACGTCAGACACTGCTCCCTGTAATTGGGTAAACCCGGGAACGTCAGACACTGCTCCCTGTAACTGGGACTATCCGGGAACGTCAGACACTGCTCCCTGTAATTGGGTAAATCCGGGAACGTCAGACACTGCTCCCTGTAACTAGGTAAATCCGGGAACGTCAGACACTGCTCCCTGTAACTGGGTAAATCCGGGAACGTCACACACTGCTCCCTGTAACTGGGTAAATCAGGGAACGTCGGACACTGCTCCCTGTAACTGGGTAAATCCGGGAACATCAGACACTGCTCCCTGTAACTGGGTAAATCCGGGAACGTCACACACTGCTCCCTGTAACTGGGTAAATCAGGGAACGTCGGACACTGCTCCCTGTAACTAGGTAAATCCGGGAACGTCAGACACTGCTCCCTGTAACTGGGTAAATCAGGGAATGTCGGACACTGCTCCCTGTAACTGGGTAAATCCGGGAACGTCAGACACTGCTCCCTGTAACTGGGTAAATCCGGGAACGTCAGACACTGCTCTCTGTAACTGGGTAAATCCGGGAACGTCAGACACTGCTCCCTGTAACTGGGTAAATCCGGGAACATCAGACACTGCTCCCTGTAACTGGGAATATCCCGGAACGTCAGACACTGCTCCCTGTAACTGGGTAAATAGGGGAACGTCAGACACTGCTCCCTGTAACTGGGACTATCCGGGAACGTCAGACACTGCTCCCTGTAACTGGGTAAATCCGGGAACGTCAGACACTGCTCCCTGTAACTGGGTAAATCCGGGAAAGTCAGACACTGCTCCCTGTAACTGGGTAAATCCGGGAACGTCAGACACTGCTCCCTGTAACTGGGACAATCCGGGAACGTCAGACACTGCTCCCTGTAACTGGGTAAATCCGGGAACGTCAGACACTGCTCCCTGTAACTGGGTAAATCCGGGAACGTCAGACACAGCTCCCTGTAACTGGGAATATCCCGGAACGTCAGACACTGCTCCCTGTAACTGGGTAAATCCGGGAACGTCAGACACTGCTCCCTGTAACTGGGTAAATCCGGGAACGTCAGACACAGCTTCCTGTAACTGGGAATATCCCGGAACGTCAGACACTGCTCCCTGTAACTGTGTAAATCCGGGAACGTCAGACACTGCTCCCTGTAACTGGGTAAATCCGGGAACGTCAGACACAGCTCCCTGTAACTGGGAATATCCCGGAACGTCAGACACTGCTCCCTGTAACTGGGTAAATCAGGGAACGTCAGACACTGCTCCCTGTAACTGTGTAAATCCGGGAACGTCAGACACTGCTCCCTGTAACTGGGTAAATCCGGGAACGTCAGACACAGCTCCCTGTAACTGGGAATATCCCGGAACGTCAGACACTGCTCCCTGTAACTGGGTAAATCCGGGAACGTCAGACACTGCTCCCTGTAACTGTGTAAATCCGGGAACGTCAGACACTGCTCCCTGTAACTGGGTAAATCCGGGAACGTCAGACACTGCTCCCTGTAACTGGGTAAATACGGGAACGTCAGACACTGCTCCCTGTAACTGGGTAAATCCGGGAACGTCAGACACTGCTCCCTGTAACTGGGTAAATCCGGGAATGTCAGACACTGCTCCCTCTAACTGGGTAAATCCGGGAACGTCAGACACTGCTCCCTGTAACTGGGTAAATCCGGGAAAGTCAGACACAGCTCCCTGTAACTGGGAATATCCCGGAACGTCAGACACTGCTCCCTGTAACTGGGTAAATCCGGGAACGTCAGACACTGCTCCCTGTAACTGTGTAAATCCGGGAACGTCAGACACTGCTCCCTGTAACTGGGTAAATCCGGGAACGTCAGACACAGCTCCCTGTAACTGGGAATATCCCGGAACGTCAGACACTGCTCCCTGTAACTGGGTAAATCCGGGAACGTCAGACACTGCTCCCTGTAACTGTGTAAATCCGGGAACGTCAGACACTGCTCCCTGTAACTGGGTAAATCCGGGAACGTCAGACACTGCTCCCTGTAACTGGGTAAATCCGGGAACGTCAGACACTGCTCCCTGTAACTGGGTAAATCCGGGAACGTCAGACACTGCTCCCTGTAACTGGGACAATCCGGGAACGTCAGACACTGCTCCCTGTAACTGGGTAAATCCGGGAACGTCAGACACTGCTCCCTGTAACTGGGTAAATCCGGGAACGTCAGACACTGCTCCCTGTAACTGGGTAAATCCGGGAACGTCAGACACTGCTCCCTGTAACTGGGTAAATCCGGGAACGTCAGACACTGCTCCCTGTAACTGGGTAAATCCGGGAACGTCAGACCCTGCTCCCTGTAACTGGGTAAATCCGGGAACGTCAGACACTGCTCCCTGTAACTGGGTAAATCTGCGAACATCAGACACTGCTCCCTGTAACTGGGACAATCCGGGAACGTCAGACACTGCTCCCTGTAACTGGGAATATCCCAGAACGTCAGACACTGCTCCCTGTAACTGGGTAAATCCGGGAACGTCAGACACTGCTCCCTGTAACTGGGTAAATCCTGGAACGTCAGACACTGCTCCCTGTAACTGGGACAATCCGGGAACGTCAGACACTGCTCCCTGTAACTGGGTAAATCCTGGAACGTCAGACACTGCTCCCTGTAACTGGGACAATCCGGGAACGTCAGACACTGCTCCCTGTAACTTGGTAAATCTGGGAACGTCAGACACTGCTCCCTGTAACTGTGAATGTCCCGGAACGTCAGACACTGCTCCCTGTAACTGGGTAAATCCGGGAACGTCAGACACTGCTCCCTGTAACTGGGTAAATCCGGGAACGTCAGACACTGCTCCCTGTAACTGGGAATATCCCGGAACGACAGACACTGCTCCCTGTAACTGGGTAAATCCGGGAACGTCATACACTGCTCCCTGTAACTGGGTAAATCCGGGAACGTCAGACACTGCTCCCTGTAACTGGGTAAATCCGGGAACGTCAGACACTGCTCCCTGTAACTGGGTAAATCCGGGAACGTCAGACACTGCTCCCTGTAACTGGGTAAATCCGGGAACGTCAGACACTGCTCCCTGTAACTGGGACAATCCGGGAACGTCAGGCACTGCTCCCTGTAACTGGGTAAATCCGGGAACGTCAGACACTGCTCCCTGTAACTGGGTAAATCCGGGAACGTCAGACACAGCTCCCTGTAACTGGGAATATCCCGGAACGTCAGACACTGCTCCCTGTAACTGGGTAAATCCGGGAACGTCAGACACTGCTCCCTGTAACTGGGTAAATCCGGGAACGTCAGACACAGCTCCCTGTAACTGGGAATATCCCGGAACGTCAGACACTGCTCCCTGTAACTGGGTAAATCCGGGAACGTCAGACACTGCTCCCTGTAACTGGGAATATCCCGGAACGTCAGACACTGCTCCCTGTAACTGGGTAAATCCGGGAACGTCAGACACTGCGCCCTGTAACTGGGAATATCCCGGAACGTCAGACACAGCTCCCTGTAACTGGGTAAATCCGGGAACGTCAGACACTGCTCCCTGTAACTGGGTAAATCCGGGAACGTCAGACACTGCTCCCTGTAACTGGGTAAATCCGGGAACGTCAGACACTGCTCCCTGTAACTGGGAATATCCGGGAACGTCAGACACTGCTCCCTGTAACTGGGAATATCCCGGAACGTCATACACTGCTCCCTGTAACTGGGAATATCCCAGAACGTCAGACACTGCTCCCTGTAACTGGGTAAATCCGGGAACGTCAGACACTGCTCCCTGTAACTGGGAATATCCCGGAACGTCAGACACTGCTCCCTGTAACTGGGTAAATCCGGGAACGTCAGACACTGCTCCCTGTAACTGGGTAAATCCGGGAAAGTCACACACTGCTCCCTGTAACTGGGTAAATCCGGGAACGTCAGACACTGCTCCCTGTAACTGGGTAAATCTGGGAACGTCAGACACTGCTCCCTGTAACTGGGAATATCCCGGAACGTCAGACACTGCTCCCTGTAACTGGGTAAATCCGGGAACGTCAGACACTGCTCCCTGTAACTGGGTAAATCCGGCAACGTCAGACACTGCTCCCTGTAACTGGGTAAATCCGGGAACGTCAGACACTGCTCCCTGTAACTGGGTAAACCCGGGAACGTCAGACACTGCTCCCTGTAACTGGGTAAACCCGGGAACGTCAGACACTGCTCCCTGTAACTGGGTAAATCCGGGAACACCAGACACTGCTCCCTGTAACTGGGTAAATCCGGGAACGTCAGACACTGCTCCCTGTAACTGGGTAAATCCGGGAACGTCAGACACTGCTCCCTGTAACTGGGACTATCCGGTAACGTCAGACACTGCTCCCTGTAACTGGGTAAATCCGGGAACGTCAGACAGTGCTCCCTGTAACTGGGAATATCCCGGAACGTCAGACACTGCTCCCTGTAACTGGGTAAATCAGGGAACGTCAGACACTGCTCCCTGTAACTGGGTAAATCCGGGAACGTCAGACACTGCTCCCTGTAACTGGGTAAATCCGGGAACGACAGACACTGCTCCCTGTAACTGGGAATATCCCGGAACGTCAGACACTGCTCCCTGTAACTGGGTAAATCCGGGAACGTCAGACACTGCTCCCTGTAACTGGGACTATCCGGGAACGTCAGACACTGCTCCCTGTAATTGGGTAAATCCGGGAACGTCAGACACTGCTCCCTGTAACTGGGTAAATCCGGGAACGTCAGACACTGCTCCCTGTAACTGGGTAATTCCGGGAACGTCACACACTGCTCCCTGTAACTGGGTAAATCAGGGAACGTCGGACACTGCTCCCTGTAACTCGGACTATCCCGGAACGTCAGACACTGCTCCCTGTAACTGGGTAAATCCGGGAACGTCAGACACTGCTCCCTGTAACTGGGTAAATCCGGGAACGTCAGACACTGCTCCCTGTAACTGGGTAAATCTGGGAACGTCAGACACTGCTCCCTGTAACTGGGTAAATCCGGGAACGTCAGACACTGCTCCCTGTAACTGGGTAAATCCGGGAACGTCAGACACTGCTCCCTGTAACTGGGACAATCCGGGAACGTCAGACACTGCTCCCTGTAACTGGGTAAATCCGGGAACATCAGACACTGCTCCCTGTAACTGGGAATATCCCGGAACGTCAGACACAGCTCCCTGTAACTGGAACAATCCGGGAACGTCAGACACTGCTCCCTGTAACTGGGTAAATCCGGGAACGTCAGACACTGCTCCCTGTAACTGGGTAAATCCGGGAACGTCAGACACAGCTCCCTGTAACTGGGAATATCCCGGAACGTCAGACACTGCTCCCTGTAACTGGGTAAATCCGGGAACGTCAGACACTGCTCCCTGTAACTGGGAATATCCCGGAACGTCAGACACTGCTCCCTGTAACTGGGTAAATCCGGGAACGTCAGACACTGCGCCCTGTAACTGGGAATATCCCGGAACGTCAGACACAGCTCCCTGTAACTGGGTAAATCCGGGAACGTCAGACACTGCTCCCTGTAACTGGGTAAATCCGGGAACGTCAGACACTGCTCCCTGTAACTGGGTAAATCCGGGAACGTCAGACACTGCTCCCTGTAACTGGGTAAATCCGGGAACGTCAGACACAGCTCCCTGTAACTGGGAATATCCCGGAACGTCAGACACTGCTCCCTGTAACTGGGTAAATCCGGGAACGTCAGACACTGCTCCCTGTAACTGGGAATATCCCGGAACGTCAGACACTGCTCCCTGTAACTGGGTAAATCCGGGAACGTCAGACACTGCGCCCTGTAACTGGGAATATCCCGGAACGTCAGACACAGCTCCCTGTAACTGGGTAAATCCGGGAACGTCAGACACTGCTCCCTGTAACTGGGTAAATCCGGGAACGTCAGACACTGCTCCCTGTAACTGGGTAAATCCGGGAACGTCAGACACTGCTCCCTGTAACTGGGAATATCCGGGAACGTCAGACACTGCTCCCTGTAACTGGGAATATCCCGGAACGTCATACACTGCTCCCTGTAACTGGGAATATCCCAGAACGTCAGACACTGCTCCCTGTAACTGGGTAAATCCGGGAACGTCAGACACTGCTCCCTGTAACTGGGAATATCCCGGAACGTCAGACACTGCTCCCTGTAACTGGGTAAATCCGGGAACGTCAGACACTGCTCCCTGTAACTGGGTAAATCCGGGAAAGTCACACACTGCTCCCTGTAACTGGGTAAATCCGGGAACGTCAGACACTGCTCCCTGTAACTGGGTAAATCTGGGAACGTCAGACACTGCTCCCTGTAACTGGGAATATCCCGGAACGTCAGACACTGCTCCCTGTAACTGGGTAAATCCGGGAACGTCAGACACTGCTCCCTGTAACTGGGTAAATCCGGCAACGTCAGACACTGCTCCCTGTAACTGGGTAAATCCGGGAACGTCAGACACTGCTCCCTGTAACTGGGTAAACCCGGGAACGTCAGACACTGCTCCCTGTAACTGGGTAAACCCGGGAACGTCAGACACTGCTCCCTGTAACTGGGTAAATCCGGGAACACCAGACACTGCTCCCTGTAACTGGGTAAATCCGGGAACGTCAGACACTGCTCCCTGTAACTGGGTAAATCCGGGAACGTCAGACACTGCTCCCTGTAACTGGGACTATCCGGTAACGTCAGACACTGCTCCCTGTAACTGGGTAAATCCGGGAACGTCAGACAGTGCTCCCTGTAACTGGGAATATCCCGGAACGTCAGACACTGCTCCCTGTAACTGGGTAAATCAGGGAACGTCAGACACTGCTCCCTGTAACTGGGTAAATCCGGGAACGTCAGACACTGCTCCCTGTAACTGGGTAAATCCGGGAACGACAGACACTGCTCCCTGTAACTGGGAATATCCCGGAACGTCAGACACTGCTCCCTGTAACTGGGTAAATCCGGGAACGTCAGACACTGCTCCCTGTAACTGGGACTATCCGGGAACGTCAGACACTGCTCCCTGTAATTGGGTAAATCCGGGAACGTCAGACACTGCTCCCTGTAACTGGGTAAATCCGGGAACGTCAGACACTGCTCCCTGTAACTGGGTAATTCCGGGAACGTCACACACTGCTCCCTGTAACTGGGTAAATCAGGGAACGTCGGACACTGCTCCCTGTAACTCGGACTATCCCGGAACGTCAGACACTGCTCCCTGTAACTGGGTAAATCCGGGAACGTCAGACACTGCTCCCTGTAACTGGGTAAATCCGGGAACGTCAGACACTGCTCCCTGTAACTGGGTAAATCTGGGAACGTCAGACACTGCTCCCTGTAACTGGGTAAATCCGGGAACGTCAGACACTGCTCCCTGTAACTGGGTAAATCCGGGAACGTCAGACACTGCTCCCTGTAACTGGGACAATCCGGGAACGTCAGACACTGCTCCCTGTAACTGGGTAAATCCGGGAACATCAGACACTGCTCCCTGTAACTGGGTAAATCCGGGAACGTCAGACACTGCTCCCTGTAACTGGGTAAATCCGGGAACGTCAGACACTGCTCCCTGTAACTGGGTAAATCCGGGAACGTCAGACACTGCTCCCTGTAACTGTGTAAATCCGGGAACGTCAGACACTGCTCCCTGTAACTGGGTAAATCCGGGAACGTCAGACACTGCTCCCTGTAACTGGGTAAATCCGGGAACGTCAGACACTGCTCCCTGTAACTGGGTAAATCCGGGAACGTCAGACACTGCTCCCTGTAACTGGGACAATCCGGGAACGTCAGACACTGCTCCCTGTAACTGGGTAAATCCGGGAACGTCAGACACTGCTCCCTGTAACTGGGTAAATCCGGGAACGTCAGACACAGCTCCCTGTAACTGGGAATATCCCGGAACGTCAGACACTGCTCCCTGTAACTGGGTAAATCCGGGAACGTCAGACACTGCTCCCTGTAACTGGGTAAATCCGGGAACGTCAGACACTGCTCCCTGTAACTGGGTAAATCCGGGAACGTCAGACACTGCTCCCTGTAACTGGGAATATCCGGGAACGTCAGACACTGCTCCCTGTAACTGGGAATATCCCGGAACGTCATACACTGCTCCCTGTAACTGGGAATATCCCAGAACGTCAGACACTGCTCCCTGTAACTGGGTAAATCCGGGAACGTCAGACACTGCTCCCTGTAACTGGGAATATCCCGGAACGTCAGACACTGCTCCCTGTAACTGGGTAAATCCGGGAACGTCAGACACTGCTCCCTGTAACTGGGTAAATCCGGGAAAGTCACACACTGCTCCCTGTAACTGGGTAAATCCGGGAACGTCAGACACTGCTCCCTGTAACTGGGTAAATCTGGGAACGTCAGACACTGCTCCCTGTAACTGGGAATATCCCGGAACGTCAGACACTGCTCCCTGTAACTGGGTAAATCCGGGAACGTCAGACACTGCTCCCTGTAACTGGGTAAATCCGGCAACGTCAGACACTGCTCCCTGTAACTGGGTAAATCCGGGAACGTCAGACACTGCTCCCTGTAACTGGGTAAACCCGGGAACGTCAGACACTGCTCCCTGTAACTGGGTAAACCCGGGAACGTCAGACACTGCTCCCTGTAACTGGGTAAATCCGGGAACACCAGACACTGCTCCCTGTAACTGGGTAAATCCGGGAACGTCAGACACTGCTCCCTGTAACTGGGTAAATCCGGGAACGTCAGACACTGCTCCCTGTAACTGGGACTATCCGGTAACGTCAGACACTGCTCCCTGTAACTGGGTAAATCCGGGAACGTCAGACAGTGCTCCCTGTAACTGGGAATATCCCGGAACGTCAGACACTGCTCCCTGTAACTGGGTAAATCAGGGAACGTCAGACACTGCTCCCTGTAACTGGGTAAATCCGGGAACGTCAGACACTGCTCCCTGTAACTGGGTAAATCCGGGAACGACAGACACTGCTCCCTGTAACTGGGAATATCCCGGAACGTCAGACACTGCTCCCTGTAACTGGGTAAATCCGGGAACGTCAGACACTGCTCCCTGTAACTGGGACTATCCGGGAACGTCAGACACTGCTCCCTGTAATTGGGTAAATCCGGGAACGTCAGACACTGCTCCCTGTAACTGGGTAAATCCGGGAACGTCAGACACTGCTCCCTGTAACTGGGTAATTCCGGGAACGTCACACACTGCTCCCTGTAACTGGGTAAATCAGGGAACGTCGGACACTGCTCCCTGTAACTCGGACTATCCCGGAACGTCAGACACTGCTCCCTGTAACTGGGTAAATCCGGGAACGTCAGACACTGCTCCCTGTAACTGGGTAAATCCGGGAACGTCAGACACTGCTCCCTGTAACTGGGTAAATCTGGGAACGTCAGACACTGCTCCCTGTAACTGGGTAAATCCGGGAACGTCAGACACTGCTCCCTGTAACTGGGTAAATCCGGGAACGTCAGACACTGCTCCCTGTAACTGGGACAATCCGGGAACGTCAGACACTGCTCCCTGTAACTGGGTAAATCCGGGAACATCAGACACTGCTCCCTGTAACTGGGAATATCCCGGAACGTCAGACACAGCTCCCTGTAACTGGGACAATCCGGGAACGTCAGACACTGCTCCCTGTAACTGGGTAAATCCGGGAACGTCAGACACTGCTCCCTGTAACTGGGTAAATCCGGGAACGTCAGACACAGCTCCCTGTAACTGGGAATATCCCGGAACGTCAGACACTGCTCCCTGTAACTGGGTAAATCCGGGAACGTCAGACACTGCTCCCTGTAACTGGGAATATCCCGGAACGTCAGACACTGCTCCCTGTAACTGGGTAAATCCGGGAACGTCAGACACTGCGCCCTGTAACTGGGAATATCCCGGAACGTCAGACACAGCTCCCTGTAACTGGGTAAATCCGGGAACGTCAGACACTGCTCCCTGTAACTGGGTAAATCCGGGAACGTCAGACACTGCTCCCTGTAACTGGGTAAATCCGGGAACGTCAGACACTGCTCCCTGTAACTGGGTAAATCCGGGAACGTCAGACACAGCTCCCTGTAACTGGGAATATCCCGGAACGTCAGACACTGCTCCCTGTAACTGGGTAAATCCGGGAACGTCAGACACTGCTCCCTGTAACTGGGAATATCCCGGAACGTCAGACACTGCTCCCTGTAACTGGGTAAATCCGGGAACGTCAGACACTGCGCCCTGTAACTGGGAATATCCCGGAACGTCAGACACAGCTCCCTGTAACTGGGTAAATCCGGGAACGTCAGACACTGCTCCCTGTAACTGGGTAAATCCGGGAACGTCAGACACTGCTCCCTGTAACTGGGTAAATCCGGGAACGTCAGACACTGCTCCCTGTAACTGGGAATATCCGGGAACGTCAGACACTGCTCCCTGTAACTGGGAATATCCCGGAACGTCATACACTGCTCCCTGTAACTGGGAATATCCCAGAACGTCAGACACTGCTCCCTGTAACTGGGTAAATCCGGGAACGTCAGACACTGCTCCCTGTAACTGGGAATATCCCGGAACGTCAGACACTGCTCCCTGTAACTGGGTAAATCCGGGAACGTCAGACACTGCTCCCTGTAACTGGGTAAATCCGGGAAAGTCACACACTGCTCCCTGTAACTGGGTAAATCCGGGAACGTCAGACACTGCTCCCTGTAACTGGGTAAATCTGGGAACGTCAGACACTGCTCCCTGTAACTGGGAATATCCCGGAACGTCAGACACTGCTCCCTGTAACTGGGTAAATCCGGGAACGTCAGACACTGCTCCCTGTAACTGGGTAAATCCGGCAACGTCAGACACTGCTCCCTGTAACTGGGTAAATCCGGGAACGTCAGACACTGCTCCCTGTAACTGGGTAAACCCGGGAACGTCAGACACTGCTCCCTGTAACTGGGTAAACCCGGGAACGTCAGACACTGCTCCCTGTAACTGGGTAAATCCGGGAACACCAGACACTGCTCCCTGTAACTGGGTAAATCCGGGAACGTCAGACACTGCTCCCTGTAACTGGGTAAATCCGGGAACGTCAGACACTGCTCCCTGTAACTGGGACTATCCGGTAACGTCAGACACTGCTCCCTGTAACTGGGTAAATCCGGGAACGTCAGACAGTGCTCCCTGTAACTGGGAATATCCCGGAACGTCAGACACTGCTCCCTGTAACTGGGTAAATCAGGGAACGTCAGACACTGCTCCCTGTAACTGGGTAAATCCGGGAACGTCAGACACTGCTCCCTGTAACTGGGTAAATCCGGGAACGACAGACACTGCTCCCTGTAACTGGGAATATCCCGGAACGTCAGACACTGCTCCCTGTAACTGGGTAAATCCGGGAACGTCAGACACTGCTCCCTGTAACTGGGACTATCCGGGAACGTCAGACACTGCTCCCTGTAATTGGGTAAATCCGGGAACGTCAGACACTGCTCCCTGTAACTGGGTAAATCCGGGAACGTCAGACACTGCTCCCTGTAACTGGGTAATTCCGGGAACGTCACACACTGCTCCCTGTAACTGGGTAAATCAGGGAACGTCGGACACTGCTCCCTGTAACTCGGACTATCCCGGAACGTCAGACACTGCTCCCTGTAACTGGGTAAATCCGGGAACGTCAGACACTGCTCCCTGTAACTGGGTAAATCCGGGAACGTCAGACACTGCTCCCTGTAACTGGGTAAATCTGGGAACGTCAGACACTGCTCCCTGTAACTGGGTAAATCCGGGAACGTCAGACACTGCTCCCTGTAACTGGGTAAATCCGGGAACGTCAGACACTGCTCCCTGTAACTGGGACAATCCGGGAACGTCAGACACTGCTCCCTGTAACTGGGTAAATCCGGGAACATCAGACACTGCTCCCTGTAACTGGGTAAATCCGGGAACGTCAGACACTGCTCCCTGTAACTGGGTAAATCCGGGAACGTCAGACACTGCTCCCTGTAACTGGGTAAATCCGGGAACGTCAGACACTGCTCCCTGTAACTGTGTAAATCCGGGAACGTCAGACACTGCTCCCTGTAACTGGGTAAATCCGGGAACGTCAGACACTGCTCCCTGTAACTGGGTAAATCCGGGAACGTCAGACACTGCTCCCTGTAACTGGGTAAATCCGGGAACGTCAGACACTGCTCCCTGTAACTGGGACAATCCGGGAACGTCAGACACTGCTCCCTGTAACTGGGTAAATCCGGGAACGTCAGACACTGCTCCCTGTAACTGGGTAAATCCGGGAACGTCAGACACAGCTCCCTGTAACTGGGAATATCCCGGAACGTCAGACACTGCTCCCTGTAACTGGGTAAATCCGGGAACGTCAGACACTGCTCCCTGTAACTGGGTAAATCCGGGAACGTCAGACACTGCTCCCTGTAACTGGGTAAATCCGGGAACGTCAGACACTGCTCCCTGTAACTAGAACAATCCGGGAACGTCAGACACTGCTCCCTGTAACTGGGTAAATCCCGGAACGTCAGACACTGCTCCCTGTAACTGGGACAATCCGGGAACGTCAGACACTGCTCCCTGTAACTGGGTAAATCCGCGAACGTCAGACACAGCTTCCTGTAACTGGGAATATCCCGGAACGTCAGACACTGCTCCCTGTAACTGTGTAAATCCGGGAACGTCAGACACTGCTCCCTGTAACTGGGACAATCCCGGAACGTCAGACACTGCTCCCTGTAACTGGGTAAATCCGGGAACGTCAGACACTGCTCCCTGTAACTGGGTAAATCCGCGAACGTCAGACACAGCTTCCTGTAACTGGGAATATCCCGGAACGTCAGACACTGCTCCCTGTAACTGGGTAAATCCGGGAACGTCAGACACAGCTTCCTGTAACTGGGAATATCCCGGAACGTCAGACAATGCTCCCTGTAACTGTGTAAATCCGGGAACGTCAGACACTGCTCCCTGTAACTGGGTAAATCCGGGAAAGTCAGACACAGCTCCCTGTAACTGGGAATATCCCGGAACATCAGACACTGCTCCCTGTAACTGGGTAAATCCGGGAACGTCAGACACTGCTCCCTGTAACGGTAAACCCGGGAACGTCAGACACTGCTCCCTGTAACTGGGTAAATGCGGGAAAGTCAGACACAGCTCCCTGTAACTGGGAATATCCCGGAACGTCAGACACTGCTCCCTGTAACTGGGTAAATCCGGGAACGTCAGACACTGCTCCCTGTAACGGTAAACCCGGGAACGTCAGACACTGCTCCCTGTAACTGGGTAAATCCGGGAAAGTCAGACACTGCTCCCTGTAACTGGGTAAATCCGGGAACGTCAGACACTGCTCCCTGTAACTGGGTAAATCCGGGAACGTCAGACACTGCTCCCTGTAACTGGGAATATCCCGGAACGTCAGACACTGCTCCCTGTAACTGGGACTATCCGGGAACGTCAGACACTGCTCCCTGTAACTGGGTAAATCCGGGAACGTCAGACAGTGCTCCCTGTAACTGGGAATATCCCGGAACGTCAGACACTGCTCCCTGTAACTGGGTAAATCAGGGAACGTCAGACACTGCTCCCTGTAACTGGGTAAATCCGGGAACGTCAGACACTGCTCCCTGTAACTGGGTAAATCCGGGAACGTCAGACACTGCTCCCTGTAACTGGGTAAATCCGGGAACGTCAGATACAAAGAACAAAGAAATGTACAGCACAGGAACAGGCCCTTCGGCCCTCCAAGCCCGTGCCGACCATACTGCCCGACTAAAGTACAATCTTCTACACTTCCTGGGTCCGTATCCCTCTATTCCCATCCTATTCATATATTTGTCAAGATGCCCCTTAAATGTCCCTATCGTCCCTGCTTCCACTACCTCCTCCGGTAGTGAGTTCCAGGCACCCACTACCCTCTGCGTAAAAAACTTGCCTCGTACATCTACTCTAAACCTTGCCCCTCGCACCTTAAACCTATGCCCCCTAGTAATTGACCCCTCTACCCTGGGGAAAATCCTCTGACTATCCACTCTGTCTATGCCCCTCATAATTTTGTATACCTCTATCAGGTCGCCCCTCAACCTCCTTCGTTCCAGTGAGAACAAACCGAGTTTATTCAATCGCTCCTCATAGCTTATGCCCTCCATACCAGGCAACATTCTGGTAAATCTCTTCTGCACCCTCTCTAAAGCCTCCACATCCTTCTGGTAGTGTGGCGACCAGAATTGAACACTATACTCCAAGTGTGGCCTAACTAAGGTTCTATACAGCTGCAACATGACTTGCCAATTCTTATACTCAATGCCCCGGCCAATGAAGGCAAGCATGCCGTATGCCTTCTTGACTACCTTCTCCACCTGTGTAGCCCCTTTCAGTGATCTGTGGACCTGTACTCCTAGATCTCTTTGACTTTCAATACTCTTGAGGGTTCTACCATTCACTGTATATTCCCTACCTGCATTAGCCCTTCCAAAATGCATTACCTCACATTTGTCCAGGTTAAACTCCATCTGCCATCTCTCCGCCCAAGTCTCCAGACAATCTAAATCCTGCTGTATCCTCAGACAGTCCTCATCGCTATCCGCAATTCCACCAACCTTTGTGTCGTCTGCAAACTTACTAATCAGACCAGTTACATTTTCCTCCAAATCATTTATATATACTACAAAGAGCAAAGGTCCCAGCACTGATCCCTGTGGAACACCACTGGTCACAGCCCTCCAATTAGAAAAGCATCCCTCCATTGCTACCCTCTGCCTTCTATGGCCTAGCCAGTTCTGTATCCACCTTGCCAGTTCACCCCTGATCCCGTGTGACTTCACCTTTTGTACTAGTCTACCATGAGGGACCTTGTCAAAGGCCTTACTGAAGTCCATATAGACAACATCTACTGCCCTACCTGCATCAATCATCTTAGTGACCTCCTCGAAAAACTCTATCAAGTTAGTGAGACACGACCTCCCCTTCACAAAACCGTGCTGCCTCTCACTAATACGTCCATTTGCTTCCAAATGGGAGTAGATCCTGTCTCGAAGAATTCTCTCCAGTAATTTCCCTACCACTGAAGTAAGGCTCACCGGCCTGTAGTTCCCGGGATTATCCCTGCCACCCTTCTTAAACAGAGGAACAACATTGGCTATTCTCCAGTCCTCAGGGACATCCCCTGAAGACAGCGAGGATCCAAAGATTTCTGTCAAGGCCTCAGCAATTTCCTCTCCAGCCTCCTTCAGTATTCTGGGGTAGATCCCATCCGGCCCTGGGGACTTATCTACCTTAATATTTTTTAAGACACCCAACACTTCGTCTTTTTGGATCACAATGTGACCCAGGCTATCTACACCCCCTTCTCCAGACTCAACATCTACCAATTCCTTCTCTTTGGTGAACACTGCTCCCAGTAACTGGGAATATCCCGGAACGTCAGACACTGCTCCCTGTAACTGGGTAAATCCGGGAACGTCAGACACTGCTCCCTGTAACTGGGACTATCCTGGAACGTCAGACACTGCTCCCTGTAACTGGGTAAATCCGGGAACGTCAGACACTGCTCCCTGTAACTGGGACTATCCGGGAACGTCAGACACTGCTCCCTGTAATTGGGTATATCCGGGAACGTGAGACACTGCTCCCTGTAACTGGGTAAATACGGGAACGTCAGACACTGCTCCCTGTAACTGGGTAAATCAGGGAACGTCAGACACTGCTCCCTGTAACTGGGTAAATCCGGGAACGTCAGACACTGCTCCCTGTAACTGGGTAAATCCGGGAACGACAGATACAAAGAACAAAGAACAAAGAAATGTACAGCACAGGAACAGGCCCTTCGGCCCTCCAAGCCCGTGCCGACCATACTGCCCGACTAAACTACAATCTTCTACACTTCCTGGGTCCGTATCCTTCTATTCCCATCCTATTCATATATTTGTCAAGATGCCCCTTAAATGTCCCTATCGTCCCTGCCTCCACTACCTCCTCCGGTAGTGAGTTCCAGGCACCCACTACCCTCTGCGTAAAAAACTTGCCTCGTACATCTACTCTAAACTTTGCCCCTCTCACCTTAAACCTATGCCCCCTAGTAATTGACCCCTCTACCCTGGGGAAAATCCTCTGACTATCCACTCTGTCTATGCCCCTCATAATTTTGTATACCTCTATCAGGTCGCCCCTCAACCTCCTTCGTTCCAGTGAGAACAAACCGAGTTTATTCAATCGCTCCTCATAGCTTATGCCCTCCATACCAGGCAACATTCTGGTAAATCTCTTCTGCACCCTCTCTAAAGCCTCCACATCCTTCTGGTAGTGTGGCGACCAGAATTGAACACTATACTCCAAGTGTGGCCTAACTAAGGTTCTATACAGCTGCAACATGACTTGCCAATTCTTATACTCAATGCCCCGGCCAATGAAGGCAAGCATGCCGTATGCCTTCTTGACTACCTTCTCCACCTGTGTAGCCCCTTTCAGTGATCTGTGGACCTGTACTCCTAGATCTCTTTGACTTTCAATACTCTTGAGGGTTCTACCATTCACTGTATATTCCCTACCTGCATTAGCCCTTCCAAAATGCATTACCTCACATTTGTCCAGGTTAAACTCCATCTGCCATCTCTCCGCCCAAGTCTCCAGACAATCTAAATCCTGCTGTATCCTCAGACAGTCCTCATCGCTATCCGCAATTCCACCAACCTTTGTGTCGTCTGCAAACTTACTAATCAGACCAGTTACATTTTCCTCCAAATCATTTATATATACTACAAAGAGCAAAGGTCCCAGCACTGATCCCTGTGGAACACCACTGGTCACAGCCCTCCAATTAGAAAAGCATCCCTCCATTGCTACCCTCTGCCTTCTATGGCCTAGCCAGTTCTGTATCCACCTTGCCAGTTCACCCCTGATCCCGTGTGACTTCACCTTTTGTACTAGTCTACCATGAGGGACCTTGTCAAAGGCCTTACTGAAGTCCATATAGACAACATCTACTGCCCTACCTGCATCAATCATCTTAGTGACCTCCTCAAAAAACTCTATCAAGTTAGTGAGACACGACCTCCCCTTCACAAAACCGTGCTGCCTCTCACTAATACGTCTATTTGCTTCCAAATGGGAGTAGATCCTGTCTCGAAGAATTCTCTCCAGTAATTTCCCTACCACTGAAGTAAGGCTCACCGGCCTGTAGTTCCCGGGATTATCCCTGCCACCCTTCTTAAACAGAGGAACAACATTGGCTATTCTCCAGTCCTCAGGGACATCCCCTGAAGACAGCGAGGATCCAAAGATTTCTGTCAAGGCCTCAGCAATTTCCTCTCCAGCCTCCTTCAGTATTCTGGGGTAGATCCCATCCGGCCCTGGGGACTTATCTACTTTAATATTTTTTAAGACACCCAACACTTCGTCTTTTTGGATCACAATGTGACCCAGGCTATCTACACCCCCTTCTCCAGACTCAACATCTACCAATTCCTTCTCTTTGGTGAACACTGCTCCCTGTAACTGGGAATATCCCGGAACGTCAGACACTGCTCCCTGTAACTGGGTAAATCCGGGAACGTCAGACACTGCTCCCTGTAACTGGGACTATCCGGGAACGTCAGACACTGCTCCCTGTAACTGGGTAAATCCGGGAACGTCAGACACTGCTCCCTGTAACTGGGACTATCCGGGAACGTCAGACACTGCTCCCTGTAATTGGGTATATCCGGGAACGTCAGACACTGCTCCCTGTAACTGGGTAAATACGGGAACGTCAGACACTGCTCCCTGTAACTGGGTAAATCCGGGAACGTCAGACACTGCTCCCTGTAACTGGGTAAATCAGGGAACGTCGGACACTGCTCCCTGTAACTCGGACTATCCCGGAACGTCAGACACTGCTCCCTGTAACTGGGTAAATCCGGGAACGTCAGACACTGCTCCCTGTAACTGGGTAAATCCGGGAACGTCAGACACTGCTCCCTGTAACTGGGACAATCCGGGAACGTCAGACACTGCTCCCTGTAACTGGGTAAATCCGGGAACATCAGACACTGCTCCCTGTAACTGGGTAAATCCGGGAACGTCAGACACTGCTCCCTGTAACTGTGTAAATCCGGGAACGTCAGACACTGCTCCCTGTAACTGGGTAAATCCGGGAACGTCAGACACTGCTCCCTGTAACTGGGTAAATCCGGGAACGTCAGACACTGCTCCCTGTAACTGGGTAAATCCGGGAACGTCAGACACAGCTCCCTGTAACTGGGAATATCCCGGAACGTCAGACACTGCTCCCTGTAACTGGGTAAATCCGGGAACGTCAGACACTGCTCCCTGTAACTGGGTAAATACGGGAACGTCAGACACTGCTCCCTGTAACTGGGTAAATCCGGGAACGTCAGACACTGCTCCCTGTAACTGGGACAATCCGGGAACGTCAGACACTGCTCCCTGTAACTGGGTAAATCCGGGAACGTCAGACACTGCTCCCTGAAACTGGGTAAATCCGGGAACGTCAGACACAGCTCCCTGTAACTGGGAATATCCCGGAACGTCAGACACTGCTCCCTGTAACTGGGTAAATCCGGGAACGTCAGACACTGCTCCCTGTAACTGGGTAAATCCGGGAACGTCAGACACTGCTCCCTGTAACTGGGTAAATCCGGGAACGTCAGACACTGCTTCCTGTAACTGGCACTATCCGGGAACGTCAGACACTGCTCCCTGTAACTGGGTAAATCCGGGAACGTCAGACACTGCTCCCTGTAACTGGGTAAATCCGGGAACGTCAGACACTGCTCCCTGTAACTGGGTAAATCCGGGAACGTCAGACACTGCTCCCTGTAACTGGGTAAATCCGGGAACGTCAGACACTGCTCCCTGTAACTGGGTAAATCCCGGAACGTCAGACACTGCTCCCTGTAACTGGGTAAATCCGGGAACGTCAGACACAGCTCCCTGTAACTGGGAATATCCCGGAACGTCAGACACTGCTCCCTGTAACTGGGTAAATCCGGGAACGTCAGACACTGCTCCCTGTAACTGGGAAAATCCGGGAACGTCAGACACTGCTCCCTGTAACTGGGAAAATCCGGGAACGTCAGACACTGCTCCCTGTAACTGGGTAAGTCCGGGAACGTCAGACACAGCTCCCTGTAACTGGGAATATCCCGGAACGTCAGACACTGCTCCCTGTAACTGTGACTATCCGGGAACGTCAGACACTGCTCCCTGTAACTGGGTAAATCCGGGAACGTCAGACAGTGCTCCCTGTAACTGGGAATTTCCCGGAACGTCAGACACTGCTCCCTGTAACTGGGTAAATCAGGGAACGTCAGACACTGCTCCCTGTAACTGGGGAAATCCGGGAACGTCAGACACTGCTCCCTGTTACTGGGTAAATCCGGGAACGACAGACACTGCTCCCTGTAACTGGGAATATCCCGGAACGTCAGACACTGCTCCCTGTAACTGGGTAAATCCGGGAACGTCAGACACTGCTCCCTGTAACTGGGACTATCCGGGAACGTCAGACACTGCTCCCTGTAACTGGGTAAATCCGGGAACGTCAGACACTGCTCCCTGTAACTGGGACACTCCGGGAACGTCAGACACTGCTCCCTGTAACTGGGTAAATCAGGGAACGTCAGACACTGCTCCCTGTAACTGGATAAATCCGGGAACGTCAGACACTGCTCCCTGTAACTCGGACTATCCCGGAACGTCAGACACTGCTCCCTGTAATTGGGTAAATCCGGGAACGTCAGACACTGCTCCCTGTAACTGGGTAAATCCGGGAACGTCAGACACTGCTCCCTGTAACTGGGTAAATCCGGGAACGTCAGACACTGCTCCCTGTAACTGGGTAAATCCGGGAACGTCAGACACTGCTCCCTGTAACTGGGTAAATCCGGGAACGTCAGACACTGCTCCCTGTAACTGGGTAAATCCGGTAAACGTCAGACACTGCTCCCTGTAACTGGGACAATCCGGGAACGTCAGACACTGCTCCCTGTAACTGGGTAAATCCGGGAACATCAGACACTGCTCCCTGTAACTGGGTAAATCCGGGAACGTCAGACACTGCTCCCTGTAACTGTGTAAATCCGGGAACGTCAGACACTGCTCCCTGTAACTGGGTAAATCCGGGAACGTCAGACACTGCTCCCTGTAACTGGGTAAATCCGGGAACATCAGACACTGCTCCCTGTAACTGGGTAAATAGGGGAACGTCAGACACTGCTCCCTGTAACTGGGACTATCCGGGAACTTCAGACACTGCTCCCTGTAACTGGGTAAATCCGGGAACGTCAGACACTGCTCCCTGTAACTGGGTAAATCCGGGAACGTCAGACACTGCTCCCTGTAACTGGGTAAATCCGGGAACGTCAGACACTGCTCCCTGTAACTGGGACAATCCGGGAACGTCAGACACTGCTCCCTGTAACTGGGTAAATCCGGGAACTTCAGACACTGCTCCCTGTAACTGGGTAAATCCGGGAACGTCAGACACAGCTCCCTGTAACTGGGAATATCCCGGAACGTCAGACACTGCTCCCTGTAACTGGGTAAATCCGGGAACGTCAGACACTGCTCCCTGTAACTGGGTAAATCCGGAAACGTCAGACACAGCTCCCTGTAACTGGGTAAATCCGGGAACGTCAGACACAGCTTCCTGTAACTGGGAATATCCCGGAACGTCAGACACTGCTCCCTGTAACTGGGTAAATCCGGGAACGTCAGACACTGCTCCCTGTAACTGGGAATATCCCGGAACGTCAGACACTGCTCCCTGTAACTGGGACAATCCGGGAACGTCAGACACTGCTCCCTGTAACTGGGTAAATCCGGGAACTTCAGACACTGCTCCCTGTAACTGGGTAAATCCGGGAACGTCAGACACAGCTCCCGGTAACTGGGAATATCCCGGAACGTCAGACACTGCTCCCTGTAACTGGGTAAATCCGGGAACGTCAGACACTGCTCCCTGTAACTGGGTAAATCCGGGAACGTCAGACACAGCTCCCTGTAACTGGGTAAATCCGGGAACGTCAGACACAGCTTCCTGTAACTGGGAATATCCCGGAACGTCAGACACTGCTCCCTGTAACTGTGTAAATCCGGGAACGTCAGACACTGCTCCCTGTAACTGGGTAAATCCGGGAAAGTCAGACACAGCTCCCTGTAACTGGGAATATCCCGGAACGTCAGACACTGCTCCCTGTAACTGGGTAAATCCGGGAACGTCAGACACTGCTCCCTGTAACTGTGTAAATCCGGGAACGTCAGACACTGCTCCCTGTAACTGGGTAAATCCGGGAACGTCAGACACAGCTCCCTGTAACTGGGAATATCCCGGAACGTCAGACACTGCTCCCTGTAACTGGGTAAATCCGGGAACGTCAGACACTGCTCCCTGTAACTGTGTAAATCCGGGAACGTCAGACACTGCTCCCTGTAACTGGGTAAATCCGGGAACGTCAGACACTGCTCCCTGTAACTGGGTAAATCCGGGAACGTCAGACGCAGCTCCCTGTAACTGGGTAAATCCGGGAACGTCAGACACTGCTCCCTGTAACTGTGACTATCCCGGAACATCAGACACTGCTCCCTGTAACTGGGTAAATCCGGGAACGTCAGACACAGCTCCCTGTAACTGGGAATATCCCGGAACGTCAGACACTGCTCCCTGTAACTGGGTAAATCCGGGAACGTTAGACACTGCTCCCTGTAACTGGGAAAATCCGGGAACGTCAGACACTGCTCTCTGTAACTGGGAAAATCCGGGAACGTCAGACACTGCTCCCTGTAACTGGGTAAGTCCGGGAACGTCAGACACAGCTCCCTGTAACTGGGAATATCCCGGAACGTCAGACACTGCTCCCTGTAACTGTGACTATCCGGGAACGTCAGACACTGCTCCCTGTAACTGGGTAAATCAGGGAACGTCAGACACTGCTCCCTGTAACTGGGTAAATCCGGGAACGTCAGACACTGCTCCCTGTAACTGGGTAAATCCGGGAACGACAGACACTGCTCCCTGTAACTGGGAATATCCCGGAACGTCAGACACTGCTCCCTGTAACTGGGTAAATCCGGGAACGTCAGACACTGCTCCCTGTAACTGGGACTATCCGGGAACGTCAGACACTGCTCCCTGTAACTGGGTAAATCCGGGAACGTCAGACACTGCTCCCTGTAACAGGGTAAATCCGGGAACGTCAGACACTGCTCCCTGTAACTGGGTAAATCCGGGAACGTCAGACACTGCTCCCTGTAACTGGGACTATCCGGGAACGTCAGACACTGCTCCCTGTAATTGGGTAAATCCGGGAACGTCAGACACTGCTCCCTGTAACTGGGTAAATCCGGGAACGTCAGACACTGCTCCCTGTAACTGGGTAAATCCGGGAACGTCACACACTGCTCCCTGTAACTGGGTAAATCAGGGAACGTCGGACACTGCTCCCTGTAACTCGGACTATCCCGGAACGTCAGACACTGCTCCCTGTAACTGGGTAAATCCGGGAACGTCAGACACTGCTCCCTGAAACTGGGTAAATCCGGGAACGTCAGACACTGCTCCCTGTAACTGGGACAATCCGGGAACGTCAGACACTGCTCCCTGTAACTGGGTAAATCCGGGAACATCAGACACTGCTCCCTGTAACTGGGTAAATCCGGGAACGTCAGACACTGCTCCCTGTAACTGTGTAAATCCGGGAACGTCAGGCACTGCTCCCTGTAACTGGGTAAATCCGGGAACGTCAGACACTGCTCCCTGTAACTGGGTAAATCCGGGAACATCAGACACTGCTCCCTGTAACTGGGTAAATAGGGGAACGTCAGACACTGCTCCCTGTAACTGGGTAAATCCGGGAACGTCAGACACTGCTCCCTGTAACTGGGTAAATCCGGGAACGTCAGACACTGCTCCCTGTAACTGGGTAAATCCGGGAACGTCAGACACTGCTCCCTGTAACTGGGACAATCCGGGAACGTCAGACACTGCTCCCTGTAACTGGGTAAATCCGGGAACTTCAGACACTGCTCCCTGTAACTGGGTAAATCCGGGAACATCAGACACAGCTCCCTGTAACTGGGAATATCCCGGAACGTCAGACACTGCTCCCTGTAACTGGGTAAATCCGGGAACGTCAGACACTGCTCCCTGTAACTGGGTAAATCCGGGAACGTCAGACACTGCTCCCTGTAACTGGGTAAATCCGGGAACGTCAGACACAGCTTCCTGTAACTGGGAATATCCCGGAACGTCAGACACTGCTCCCTGTAACTGTGTAAATCCGGGAACGTCAGACACTGCTCCCTGTAACTGGGTAAATCCGGGAAAGTCAGACACAGCTCCCTGTAACTGGGACAATCCGGGAACGTCAGACACTGCTCCCTGTAACTATGAATATCCCGGAACGTCAGACACTGCTCCCTGTAACTGGGTAAATCCGGGAACGTCAGACACTGCTCCCTGTAACTGTGTAAATCCGGGAACGTCAGACACTGCTCCCTGTAACTGGGTAAATCCGGGAACGTCAGACACAGCTCCCTGTAACTGGGAATATCCCGGAACGTCAGACACTGCTCCCTGTAACTGGGTAAATCCGGGAACGTCAGACACTGCTCCCTGTAACTGTGTAAATCCGGGAACGTCAGACACTGCTCCCTGTAACTGGGTAAATCCGGGAACGTCAGACACTGCTCCCTGTAACTGGGTAAATCCGGGAACGTCAGACACTGCTCCCTGTAACTGGGTAAATCCGGGAACGTCAGACACTGCTCCCTGTAACTGGGTAAATCCGGGAACGTCAGACACTGCTCCCTGTAACTGGGTAAATCCGGGAACGTCAGACACTGCTCCCTGTAACTGGGTAAATCCGGGAACGTCAGACACAGCTCCCTGTAACTGGGAATATCCCGGAACCTCAGACACTGCTCCCTGTAACTGGGTAAATCCGGGAACGTCACACACTGCTCCCTGTAACTGGGTAAATCCGGGAACGTCAGACACTGCTCCCTGTAACTGGGTAAATCCGGGAACGTCAGACACAGCTCCCTGTAACTGGGTAAATCCGGGAACGTCAGACACTGCTCCCTGTAACTGGGTAAATCCGGGAACGTCAGACACTGCTCCCTGTAACTGGGTAAATCCGGGAACGTCAGACACAGCTCCCTGTAACTGGGAATATCCCGGAACGTCAGACACTGCTCCCTGTAACTGGGTAAATCCGGGAACGTCAGACACTGCTCCCTGTAACTGGGTAAATCCGGGAAAGTCACACACTGCTCCCTGTAACTGGGTAAATCCGGGAACGTCAGACACTGCTCCCTGTAACTGGGTAAATCCGGGAACGTCAGACACTGCTCCCTGTAACTGGGTAAACCCGGGAACGTCAGACACTGCTCCCTGTAACTGGGACTATCCGGGAACGTCAGACACTGCTCCCTGTAACTGGGTAAATCCGGGAACGTCAGACAGTGCTCCCTGTAACTGGGAATATCCCGGAACGTCAGACTCTGCTCCCTGTAACTGGGTAAATCAGGGAACGTCAGACACTGCTCCCTGTAACTGGGTAAATCCGGGAACGTCAGACACTGCTCCCTGTAACTGGGTAAATCCGGGAACGACAGACACTGCTCCCTGTAACTGGGAATATCCCGGAACGTCAGACACTGCTCCCTGTAACTGGGTAAATCCGGGAAAGTCAGACACTGCTCCCTGTAACTGGGACTATCCGGGAACGTCAGACACTGCTCCCTGTAACTGGGTAAATCCGGGAACGTCAGACACTGCTCCCTGTAACTGGGACTATCCGGGAACGTCAGACACTGCTCCCTGTAATTGGGTAAATCCGGGAACGTCAGACACTGCTCCCTGTAACAGGGTAAATCCGGGAACGTCAGACACTGCTCCCAGTAACTGGGTAAATCCGGGAACGTCACACACTGCTCCCTGTAACTGGGTAAATCCGGGAACGTCAGACACTGCTCCCTGTAACTGGGTAAATCCGGGAACGTCAGACACTGCTCCCTGTAACTGGGTAAATCCGGGAACGTCACACACTGCTCCCTGTAACTGGGTAAATCCGGGAACGTCGGACACTGCTCCCTGTAACTCGGACTATCCCGGAACGTCAGACACTGCTCCCTGTAACTGGGTAAATCCGGGAACGTCAGACACTGCTCCCTGTAACTGGGTAAATCCGGGAACGTCAGACACTGCTCCCTTTAACTGGGACAATCCGGGAACGTCAGACACTGCTCCCTGTAACTGGGTAAATCCGGGAACATCAGACACTGCTCCCTGTAACTGGGTAAATCCGGGAACGTCAGACACTGCTCCCTGTAACTGTGTAAATCCGGGAACGTCAGACACTGCTCCCTGTAACTGGGTAAATCCGGGAACGTCAGACACTGTTCCCTGTAACTGGGTAAATCCGGGAACATCAGACACTGCTCCCTGTAACTGGGTAAATAGGGGAACGTCAGACACTGCTCCCTGTAACTGGGACTATCCGGGAACGTCAGACACTGCTCCCTGTAACTGGGTAAATCCGGGAACGTCAGACACTGCTCCCTGTAACTGGGTAAATCCGGGAACGTCAGACACTGCTCCCTGTAACTGGGTAAATCCGGGAACGTCAGACACTGCTCCCTGTAACTGGGACAATCCGGGAACGTCAGACACTGCTCCCTGTAACTGGGTAAATCCGGGAACGTCAGACACTGCTCCCTGTAACTGGGTAAATCCGGGAACGTCAGACACTGCTCCCTGTAACTGGGTAAATCCGGGAACGTCAGACACAGCTCCCTGTAACTGGGAATATCCCGGAACGTCAGACACTGCTCCCTGTAACTGGGTAAATCCGGGAACGTCAGACACTGCTCCCTGTAACTGGGTAAATCCGGGAACGTCGGACACTGCTCCCTGTAACTGGATAAATCCGGGAACGTCAGACACAGCTTCCTGTAACTGGGAATATCCCGGAACGTCAGACACTGCTCCCTGTAACTGTGTAAATCCGGGAACGTCAGACACTGCTCCCTGTAACTGGGTAAATCCGGGAAAGTCAGACACAGCTCCCTGTAACTGGGAATATCCCGGAACGTCAGTCACTGCTCCCTGTAACTGGGTAAATCCGGGAACGTCAGACACTGCTCCCTGTAACTGTGTAAATCCGGGAACGTCAGACACTGCTCCCTGTAACTGGGTAAATCCGGGAACGTCAGACACAGCTCCCTGTAACTGGGAATATCCCGGAACGTCAGACACTGCTCCCTGTAACTGGGTAAATCCGGGAACGTCAGACACTGCTCCCTGTAACTGTGTAAATCCGGGAACGTCAGACACTGCTCCCTGTAACTGGGTAAATCCGGGAACGTCAGACACTGCTCCCTGTAACTGGGTAAATCCTGGAACGTCAGACACTGCTCCCTGTAACTGGGTAAATCCGGGAACGTCAGACACTGCTCCCTGTAACTGGGTAAATCCGGGAACGTCAGACACTGCTCCCTGTAACTGGGTAAATCCGGGAACGTCAGACACTGCTCCCTGTAACTGGGTAAATACGGGAACGTCAGACACTGCTCCCTGTAACTCGGACTATCCCGGAACGTCAGACACAGCTCCCTGTAACTGGGTAAATCCGGGAACGTCAGACACTGCTCCCTGTAACTGGGTAAATCCGGGAACGTCAGACACTGCTCCCTGTAACTGGGTAAATCCGGGAACGTCAGACACTGCTCCCTGTAACTGGGACAATCCGGGAACGTCAGACACTGCTCCCTGTAACTGGGTAAATCCGGGAACGTCAGACACTGCTCCCTGTAACTGTGTAAATCCGGGAACGTCAGACACTGCTCCCTGTAACTGGGTAAATCCGGGAACGTCAGACACTGCTCCCTGTAACTGGGTAAATCCGGGAACGTCAGACACTGCTCCCTGTAACTGGGTAAATCCGGGAACGTCAGACACTGCTCCCTGTAACTGGGTAAATCCGGGAACGTCAGACACTGCTCCCTGTAACTGGGTAAATCCGGGAACGTCAGACACTGCTTCCTGTAACTGGGACTATCCGGGAACGTCAGACACTGCTCCCTGTAACTGGGTAAATCCGGGAACGTCAGACACTGCTCCCTGTAACTGGGTAAATCCGGGAACGTCAGACACTGCTCCCTGTAACTGGGTAAATCCGGGAACGTCAGACACTGCTCCCTGTAACTGGGTAAATCCGGGAACGTCAGACACTGCTCCCTGTAACTGGGTAAATCCGGGAACGTCAGACACTGCTCCCAGTAACTGGGTAAATGCGGGAACGTCAGACACAGCTCCCTGTAACTGGGAATATCCCGGAACGTCAGACACTGCTCCCTGTAACTGGGTAAATCCGGGAACGTCAGACACTGCTCCCTGTAACTGGGAAAATCCGGGAACGTCAGACACTGCTCCCTGTAACTGGGAAAATCCGGGAACGTCAGACACTGCTCCCTGTAACTGGGTAAGTCCGGGAACGTCGGACACAGCTCCCTGTAACTGGGAATATCCTGGAACGTCAGACACTGCTCCCTGTAACTGTGTAAATCCGAGAACGTCAGACACTGCTCCCTGTAAAAGGGTAAATCCGGGAACGTCAGACACTGCTCCCTGTAACTGCGTAAATCCGGGAACGTCAGACGCTGCTCCCTGTAACTGGGTAAATCCGGGAACATCAGACACTGCTCCCTGTAACTGGGTAAATCCGGGAACGTCAGACACTGCTCCCTGTAACTGGGTAAATCCGGGAACGTCAGACACTGCTCCCTGTAACTGGGTAAATCCGGGAACGTCAGACACTGCTCCCTGTAACTGGGTAAATCCGGGAACGTCAGACACAGCTCCCTGTAACTGGGAATATCCCGGAACGTCAGACACTGCTCCCTGTAACTGGGTAAATCAGGGAACGTCAGACACTGCTCCCTGTAACTGGGTAAATCCGGGAACGTCAGACACTGCTCCCTGTAACTGGGTAAATCCGGGAACGTCAGACACTGCTCCCTGTAACTGGGTAAATCCGGGAACATCAGACACTGCTCCCTGTAACTGGGTAAATCCGGGAACGTCAGACACTGCTCCCTGTAACTGGGAATATCCCGGAACTTCAGACACTGCTGCCTGTAACTGGGTAAATCCGGGAACGTCAGACACTGCTCCCTGTAACTGGGTAAATCCGGGAACGTCAGACACTGCTCCCTGTAACTGGGTAAATCCGGGAACGTCAGACACTGCTCCCTGTAACTGGGTAAATCCGGGAACGTCAGACACTGCTCCCTGTAACTGGGTAAATCCGGGAACGTCAGACACTGCTCCCAGTAACTGGGTAAATGCGGGAACGTCAGACACAGCTCCCTGTAACTGGGAATATCCCGGAACGTCAGACACTGCTCCCTGTAACTGGGTAAATCCGGGAACGTCAGACACTGCTCCCTGTAACTGGGAAAATCCGGGAACGTCAGACACTGCTCCCTGTAACTGGGAAAATCCGGGAACGTCAGACACTGCTCCCTGTAACTGGGTAAGTCCGGGAACGTCGGACACAGCTCCCTGTAACTGGGAATATCCTGGAACGTCAGACACTGCTCCCTGTAACTGTGTAAATCCGAGAACGTCAGACACTGCTCCCTGTAAAAGGGTAAATCCGGGAACGTCAGACACTGCTCCCTGTAACTGCGTAAATCCGGGAACGTCAGACGCTGCTCCCTGTAACTGGGTAAATCCGGGAACGTCAGACGCTGCTCCCTGTAACTGGGTAAATCCGGGAACATCAGACACTGCTCCCTGTAACTGGGTAAATCCGGGAACGTCAGACACTGCTCCCTGTAACTGGGTAAATCCGGGAACGTCAGACACTGCTCCCTGTAACTGGGTAAATCCGGGAACGTCAGACACAGCTCCCTGTAACTGGGAATATCCCGGAACGTCAGACACTGCTCCCTGTAACTGGGTAAATCAGGGAACGTCAGACACTGCTCCCTGTAACTGGGTAAATCCGGGAACGTCAGACACTGCTCCCTGTAACTGGGTAAATCCGGGAACGTCAGACACTGCTCCCTGTAACTGGGTAAATCCGGGAACGTCAGACACTGCTCCCTGTAACTGGGTAAATCCGGGAACATCAGACACTGCTCCCTGTAACTGGGTAAATCCGGGAACGTCAGACACTGCTCCCTGTAACTGGGAATATCCCGGAACGTCAGACACTGCTGCCTGTAACTGGGTAAATCCGGGAACGTCAGACACTGCTCCCTGTAACTGTGTAAATCCGGGAACGTCAGACACTGCTCCCTGTAACTGGGTAAATCCGGGAAAGTCACACACTGCTCCCTGTAACTGGGTCAATCCGGGAACGTCAGACACTGCTCCCTGTAACTGGGTAAATCCGGGAACGTCAGACACTGCTCCCTGTAACTGGGTAAATCCGGGAACGTCAGACACTGCTCCCTGTAACTGGGAATATCCGGGAACGTCAGACACTGCTCCCTGTAACTGGGTAAATCCGGGAAAGTCACACACTGCTCCCTGTAACTGGGTAAATCCGGGAACGTCAGACAGTGCTCCCTGTAACTGGGTAAACCCGGGAACGTCAGACACTGCTCCCTGTAACTGGGACTATCCGGGAACGTCAGACACTGCTCCCTGTAACAGGGTAAATCCGGGAACGTCAGACACTGCTCCCTGTAACTGGGTAAATCCGGGAACGTCAGACCCTCCTCCCTGTAACTGGGTAAATCCGGGAACGTCAGACACTGCTCCCTGGAACTGGGTAAATCCGGCAACGTCAGACACTGCTCCCTGTAACTGGGTAAATCCGGGAACGTCAGACACTGCTCCCTGTAACTGGGAATATCCCGGAACGTCAGACACTGCTCCCTGTAACTGGGTAAATCCGGGAAAGTCAGACACTGCTCCCTGTAACTGGGTAAATCCGGGAACGTCAGACACTGCTCCCTGTAACTGGGAATATCCCGGAACTTCAGACACTGCTCCCTGTAACTGGGTAAATCCGGGAAAGTCAGACACTGCTCCCTGTAACTGGGACTATCCGGGAACGTCAGACACTGCTCCCTGTAACTGGGTAAATACGGGAACGTCAGACACTGCTCCCTGTAACTGGGTAAATCCGGGAACGTCAGACACTGCTCCCTGTAACTGGGTAAATCCGGGAACGTCAGACACTGCTCCCTGTAACTGGGACAATCCGGGAACGTCAGACACTGCTCCCTGTAACTGGGTAATTCCGGGAACGTCAGACACTGCTCCCTGTAACTGGGTAAATCCGGGAAAGTCAGACACTGCTCCCTGTAACTGGGTAAATCCGGGAACGTCAGACACTGCTCCCTGTAACTGGGACAATCCGGGAACGTCAGACACTGCTCCCTGTAACTGGGTAAATCCGGGAACGTCAGACACAGCTCCCTGTAACTGGGTAAATCCGGGAACGTCAGACACTGCTCCCTGTAACTGGGACTATCCCGGAACGTCAGACCCTGCTCCCTGTAACTGGGTAAATCCGGGAACGTCAGACACTGCTCCCTGTAACTGGGTAAATCCGGGAACGTCAGACACTGCTCCCTGTAACTGGGTAAATCCGGGAACGTCAGACACTGCTCCCTGTAACTGGGTAAATCCGGGAACTTCAGACACTGCTCCCTGTAACTGGGTAAATCCGGGAACGTCAGACACTGCTCCCTGTAACTGGGTAAATCCGGGAACTTCAGACACTGCTCCCTGTAACTGGGTAAATCCGGGAACGTCAGACACTGCTCCCTGTAACTGGGTAAATCCGGGAACGTCAGACACCGCTCCCTGTAACTGGGTAAATCCGAGAACGTCAGACACAGCTCCCTGTAACTGGGTAAATCCGGGAACGTCGGACATAGCTCCCTGTAACTGGGTAAATCCGGGAACGTCAGACACTGCTCCCTGTAACTGGGTAATTCCGGGAACGTCAGACACTGCTCCCTGTAACTGGGTAAATCCGGGAACGTCAGACACTGCTCCCTGTAACTGGGTAAATCCGGGAACGTCAGACACTGCTCCCTGTAACTGGGTAAATCCGGGAACGTCAGACACTGCTCCCTGTAACTGGGTAAATCCGGGAACGTCAGACACTGCTCCCTGTAACTGGGTAAATCCGGGAACGTCAGACACTGCTCCCTGTAACTGGGTAAATCCGGGAACGTCAGACACTGCTCCCTGTAACTGGGTAAATCAGGGAACGTCGGACACTGCTCCCTGTAACTGGGAATATCCCAGAACGTCAGACACTGCTCCCTGTAACTGGGTAAATCAGGGAACGTCAGACACTGCTCCCTGTAACTCGGACTATCCCGGAACGTCAGACACTGCTCCCTGTAACTGGGTAAATCCGGGAACGTCAGACACTGCTCCCTGTAACTGGGTAAATCCGGGAACGTCAGACACTGCTCCCTGTAACTGGGTAAATCCGGGAACGTCAGACACTGCTCCCTGTAACTGGGTAAATCCGGGAACGTCAGACACTGCTCCCTGTAACTGGGTAAATCCGGGAACGTCAGACACTGCTCCCTGTAACTGGGTAAATCCGGGAACGTCAGACACTGCTCCCTGTAACTGGGTAAATCAGGGAACGTCGGACACTGCTCCCTGTAACTGGGAATATCCCAGAACGTCAGACACTGCTCCCTGTAACTGGGTAAATCAGGGAACGTCAGACACTGCTCCCTGTAACTCGGACTATCCCGGAACGTCAGACACTGCTCCCTGTAACTGGGTAAATCAGGGAACGTCGGACACTGCTCCCTGCAACTCGGACTATCCCGGAACGTCAGACACTGCTCCCTGTAACTGGGTAAATCCGGGAACGTCAGACACTGCTCCCTGTAACTGGGTAAATCCGGGAACGTCAGACACTGCTCCCTGTAACTGGGTAAATCCGGGAACGTCAGACACAGCTCCCTGTAACTGGGAATATCCCGGAACGTCAGACACTGCTCCCTGTAACAGGGTAAATCCGGGAACGTCAGACACTGCTCCCTGTAACTGGGTAAATCCGGGAACGTCAGACACTGCTCCCTGTAACTGGGTAAATCCGGGAACGTCAGACACTGCTCCCTGTAACTGGGACTATCCGGGAACGTCAGACACTGCTCCCTGTAACTGGGTAAATCCGGGAACGTCAGACACTGCTCCCTGTAACTGGGTAAATCCGGGAACGTCAGACACTGCTCCCTGTAACTGGGTAAATCCGGGAACGTCAGACACTGCTCCCTGTAACTGGGACAATCCGGGAACGTCAGACACTGCTCCCTGTAACTGGGTAAATCCGGGAACGTCAGACACTGCTCCCTGTAACTGGGTAAATCCGGGAACGTCAGACACTGCTCCCTGTAACTGGGTAAATCTGGGAACATCAGACACTGCTCCCTGTAACTGGGTAAATCTGGGAACGTCAGACACTGCTCCCTGTAACTGGGACAATCCGGGAACGTCAGACACTGCTCTCTGTAACTGGGTAAATCCGGGAACGTCAGACACTGCTCCCTGTAACTGGGAATGTCCCGGAACGTCAGACACTGCTCCCTGTAACTGGGTAAATCCGGGAACGTCAGACACTGCTCCCTGTAACTGGGTAAATCCGGGAACGTCAGACACTGCTCCCTGTAACTGGGAATATCCCGGAACGACAGACACTGCTCCCTGTAACTGGGTAAATCCGGGAACGTCAGACACTGCTCCCTGTAACTGGGTAAATCCGGGAACGTCAGACACTGCTCCCTATAACTGGGTAAATCCGGGAACGTCAGACACTGCTCCCTGTAACTGGGACAATCCGGGAACGTCAGACACTGCTCCCTGTAACTGGGTAAATCCGGGAACGTCAGACACTGCTCCCTGTAACTGGGTAAATCCGGGAACGTCAGACACAGCTCCCTGTAACTGGGAATATCCCGGAACGTCAGACACTGCTCCCTGTAACTGGGTAAATCCGGGAACGTCAGACACTGCTCCCTGTAACTGGGTAAATCCGGGAACGTCAGACACTGCTCCCTGTAACTGGGTAAATCCGGGAACGTCAGACACAGCTCCCTGTAACTGGGAATATCCCGGAACGTCAGACACTGCTCCCTGTAACTGGGTAAGTCCGGGAACGTCAGACACTGCTCCCTGTAACTGGGTAAATCCGGGAAAGTCACACACTGCTCCCTGTAACTGGGTAAATCCGGGAACGTCAGACACTGCTCCCTGTAACTGGGTAAATCCGGGAACGTCAGACACTGCTCCATGTAACTGGGTAAACCCGGGAACGTCAGACACTGCTCCCTGTAACTGGGACTATCCGGGAACGTCAGACACTGCTCCCTGTAACTGGGTAAATCCGGGAACGTCAGACAGTGCTCCCTGTAACTGGGAATATCCCGGAACGTCAGACACTGCTCCCTGTAACTGGGTAAATCCGGGAACGTCAGACACTGCTCCCTGTAACTGGGTAAATCCGGGAACGACAGACACTGCTCCCTGTAACTGGGAATGTCCCGGAACGTCAGACACTGCTCCCTGTAACTGGGTAAATCCGGGAACGTCAGACACTGCTCCCTGTAACTGGGACTATCCGGGAACGTCAGACACTGCTCCCTGTAACTGGGTAAATCCGGGAACGTCAGACACTGCTCCCTGTAACTGGGACAATCCGGGAACGTCAGACACTGCTCCCTGTAACTGGGTGAATCCGGGAACGTCAGACACTGCTCCCTGTAACTGGGACTATCCGGGAACGTCAGACACTGCTCCCTGTAACTGTGTAAATCCGGGAACGTCAGACACTGCTCCCTGTAACTGGGTAAATCCGGGAACATCAGACACTGCTACCTGTAACTGGGTAAATAGGGGAACGTCAGACACTGCTCCCTGTAACTGGGACTATCCGGGAACGTCAGACACTGCTCCCTGTAACTGGGTAAATCCGGGAACGTCAGACACTGCTCCCTGTAACTGGGTAAATCCGGGAACGTCAGACACTGCTCCCTGTAACTGGGTAAATCCGGGAACGTCAGACACTGCCCCCTGTAACTGGGACAATCCGGGAACGTCAGACACTGCATCCTGTAACTGGGTAAATCAGGGAACGTCAGACACTGCTCCCTGTAACTGGGTAAATCCGGGAACGTCAGACACAGCTCCCTGTAACTGGGAATATCCCGGAACGTCAGACACTGCTCCCTGTAACTGGGTAAATCCGGGAACGTCAGACACTGCTCCCTGTAAATGGGTAAATCCGGGAACGTCAGACACTGCTCCCTGTAACTGGGTAAATCCGGGAACGTCAGACACTGCTCCCTGTAACTGGGTAAATCCGGGAACGTCAGACACAGCTTCCTGTAACTGGGAATATCCCGGAACGTCAGACACTGCTCCCTGTAACTGTGTAAATCCGGGAACGTCAGACACTGCTCGCTGTAACTGGGTAAATCCGGGAAAGTCAGACACAGCTCCCTGTAACTGGGAATATCCCGGAACGTCAGACACTGCTCCCTGTAACTGGGTAAATCCGGGAACGTCAGACACTGCTCCCTGTAACTTTGTAAATCCGGGAACGTCAGACACTGCTCCCTGTAACTGGGACAATCCGGGAACGTCAGACACTGCTCCCTGTAACTGTGTAAATCCGGGAACGTCAGACACAGCTTCCTGTAACTGGGAATATCCCGGAACGTCAGACACTGCTCCCTGTAACTGGGTAAATCCGGGAACGTCAGACACTGCTCCCTGTAACTGGGTAAATCCGGGAACGTCAGACACTGCTCCCTGTAACTGGGACTATCCGGGAACGTCAGACACTGCTCCCTGTAACTGGGTAAATCCGGGAACGTCAGACACTGCTCCCTGTAACTGGGTAAATCCGGGAACGTCAGACACTGCTCCCTGTAACTGGGTAAATCCGGGAACGTCAGACACTGCTCCCTGTAACTGGGACAATCCGGGAACGTCAGACACTGCTCCCTGTAACTGGGTAAATCCGGGAACGTCAGACACTGCTCCCTGTAACTGGGTAAATCCGGGAACGTCAGACACTGCTCCCTGTAACTGGGTAAATCTGGGAACATCAGACACTGCTCCCTGTAACTGGGTAAATCTGGGAACGTCAGACACTGCTCCCTGTAACTGGGACAATCCGGGAACGTCAGACACTGCTCTCTGTAACTGGGTAAATCCGGGAACGTCAGACACTGCTCCCTGTAACTGGGAATGTCCCGGAACGTCAGACACTGCTCCCTGTAACTGGGTAAATCCGGGAACGTCAGACACTGCTCCCTGTAACTGGGTAAATCCGGGAACGTCAGACACTGCTCCCTGTAACTGGGAATATCCCGGAACGACAGACACTGCTCCCTGTAACTGGGTAAATCCGGGAACGTCAGACACTGCTCCCTGTAACTGGGTAAATCCGGGAACGTCAGACACTGCTCCCTATAACTGGGTAAATCCGGGAACGTCAGACACTGCTCCCTGTAACTGGGACAATCCGGGAACGTCAGACACTGCTCCCTGTAACTGGGTAAATCCGGGAACGTCAGACACTGCTCCCTGTAACTGGGTAAATCCGGGAACGTCAGACACAGCTCCCTCTAACTGGGAATATCCCGGAACGTCAGACACTGCTCCCTGTAACTGGGTAAATCCGGGAACGTCAGACACTGCTCCCTGTAACTGGGTAAATCCGGGAACGTCAGACACTGCTCCCTGTAACTGGGTAAATCCGGGAACGTCAGACACAGCTCCCTGTAACTGGGAATATCCCGGAACGTCAGACACTGCTCCCTGTAACTGGGTAAGTCCGGGAACGTCAGACACTGCTCCCTGTAACTGGGTAAATCCGGGAAAGTCACACACTGCTCCCTGTAACTGGGTAAATCCGGGAACGTCAGACACTGCTCCCTGTAACTGGGTAAATCCGGGAACGTCAGACACTGCTCCATGTAACTGGGTAAACCCGGGAACGTCAGACACTGCTCCCTGTAACTGGGACTATCCGGGAACGTCAGACACTGCTCCCTGTAACTGGGTAAATCCGGGAACGTCAGACAGTGCTCCCTGTAACTGGGAATATCCCGGAACGTCAGACACTGCTCCCTGTAACTGGGTAAATCCGGGAACGTCAGACACTGCTCCCTGTAACTGGGTAAATCCGGGAACGACAGACACTGCTCCCTGTAACTGGGAATGTCCCGGAACGTCAGACACTGCTCCCTGTAACTGGGTAAATCCGGGAACGTCAGACACTGCTCCCTGTAACTGGGACTATCCGGGAACGTCAGACACTGCTCCCTGTAACTGGGTAAATCCGGGAACGTCAGACACTGCTCCCTGTAACTGGGACAATCCGGGAACGTCAGACACTGCTCCCTGTAACTGGGTGAATCCGGGAACGTCAGACACTGCTCCCTGTAACTGGGACTATCCGGGAACGTCAGACACTGCTCCCTGTAATTGGGTAAATCCGGGAACGTCAGACACTGCTCCCTGTAACTCGGACTATCCCGGAACGTCAGACACTGCTCCCTGTAACTGGGTAAATCCGGGAACGTCAGACACTTCTCCCTGTAACTGGGTAAATCCGGGAACGTCAGACACTGCTCCCTGTAACTGGGACAATCCGGGAACGTCAGACACTGCTCCCTGTAACTGGGTAAATCCGGGAACATCAGACACTGCTCCCTGTAACTGGGTAAATCCGGGAACGTCAGACACTGCTCCCTGTAACTGTGTAAATCCGGGAACGTCAGACACTGCTCCCTGTAACTGGGTAAATCCGGGAACATCAGACACTGCTCCCTGTAACTGGGTAAATAGGGGAACGTCAGACACTGCTCCCTGTAACTGGGACTATCCGGGAACGTCAGACACTGCTCCCTGTAACTGGGTAAATCCGGGAACGTCAGACACTGCTCCCTGTAACTGGGTAAATCCGGGAACGTCAGACACTGCTCCCTGTAACTGGGTAAATCCGGGAACGTCAGACACTGCCCCCTGTAACTGGGACAATCCGGGAACGTCAGACACTGCTCCCTGTAACTGGGTAAATCCGGGAACGTCAGACACTGCTCCCTGCAACTGGGTAAATCCGGGAACGTCAGACACAGCTCCCTGTAACTGGGAATATCCCGGAACGTCAGACACTGCTCCCTGTAACTGGGTAAATCCGGGAACGTCAGACACTGCTCCCTGTAAAAGGGTAAATCCGGGAACGTCAGACACTGCTCCCTGTAACTGGGTAAATCCGGGAACGTCAGACACTGCTCCCTGTAACTGGGTAAATCCGGGAACGTCAGACACAGCTTCCTGTAACTGGGAATATCCCGGAACGTCAGACACTGCTCCCTGTAACTGTGTAAATCCGGGAACGTCAGACACTGCTCCCTGTAACTGGGTAAATCCGGGAAAGTCAGACACAGCTCCCTGTAACTGGGAATATCCCGGAACGTCAGACACTGCTCCCTGTAACTGGGTAAATCCGGGAACGTCAGACACTGCTCCCTGTAACTTTGTAAATCCGGGAACGTCAGACACTGCTCCCTGTAACTGGGACAATCCGAGAACGTCAGACACTGCTCCCTGTAACTGTGTAAATCCGGGAACGTCAGACACAGCTTCCTGTAACTGGGAATATCCCGGAACGTCAGACACTGCTCCCTGTAACTGTGTAAATCCGGGAACGTCAGACACTGCTCCCTGTAACTGTGTAAATCCGGGAACGTCAGACACTGCTCCCTGTAACTGGGTAAATCCGGGAAAGTCAGACACAGCTCCCTGTAACTGGGAATATCCCGGAACGTCAGACACTGCTCCCTGTAACTGGGTAAATCCGGGAACGTCAGACACAGCTCCCTGTAACTGGGAATATCCCGGAACGTCAGACACTGCTCCCTGTAACTGGGTAAATCCGGGAACGTCAGACACTGCTCCCTGTAACTGTGTAAATCCGGGAACGTCAGACACTGCTCCCTGTAACTGGGTAAATCCGGGAACGTCAGACACTGCTCCCTGTAACTGGGTAAATCCGGGAACGTCAGACACTGCTCCCTGTAACTGGGTAAATACGGGAACGTCAGACACTGCTCCCTGTAACTGGGTAAATCCGGGAACGTCAGACACTGCTCCCTGTAACTGGGTAAATCCGGGAACGTCAGACACTGCTCCCTGTAACTGGGTAAATCCGGGAACGTCAGACACTGCTCCCTGTAACTGGGTAAATCTGGGAACATCAGACACTGCTCCCTGTAACTGGGTAAATCTGGGAACGTCAGACACTGCTCCCTGTAACTGGGACAATCCGGGAACGTCAGACACTGCTCTCTGTAACTGGGTAAATCCGGGAACGTCAGACACTGCTCCCTGTAACTGGGTAAATCTGGGAACGTCAGACACTGCTCCCTGTAACTGGGAATGTCCCGGAACGTCAGACACTGCTCCCTGTAACTGGGTAAATCCGGGAACGTCAGACACTGCTTCCTGTAACTGGGACTATCCGGGAACGTCAGACACTGCTCCCTGTAACTGGGTAAATCCGGGAAAGTCAGACACTGCTCCCTGTAACTGGGACTATCCGGGAACGTCAGACACTGCTCCCTGTAACTGGGTAAATCCGGGAACGTCAGACACTGCTCCCTGTAACTGGGTAAATCCGGGAACGTCAGACACTGCTCCCTGTAACTGGGTAAATCCGGGAACGTCAGACACTGCTCCCTGTAACTGGGAATATCCCGGAACGACAGACACTGCTCCCTGTAACTGGGTAAATCCGGGAACGTCAGACACTGCTCCCTGTAACTGGGTAAATCCGGGAACGTCAGACACTGCTCCCTATAACTGGGTAAATCCGGGAACGTCAGACACTGCTCCCTGTAACTGGGACAATCCGGGAACGTCAGACACTGCTCCCTGTAACTGGGTAAATCCGGGAACGTCAGACACTGCTCCCTGTAACTGGGAATATCCCGGAACGTCAGACACTGCTCCCTGTAACTGGGTAAATCCGGGAACGTCAGACACTGCTCCCTGTAACTGGGTAAATCCGGGAACGTCAGACACTGCTCCCTGTAACTGGGTAAATCCGGGAACGTCAGACACAGCTCCCTGTAACTGGGAATATCCCGGAACGTCAGACACTGCTCCCTGTAACTGGGTAAATCCGGGAACGTCAGACACTGCTCCCTGTAACTGGGTAAATCCGGGAAAGTCACACACTGCTCCCTGTAACTGGGTAAATCCGGGAACGTCAGACACTGCTCCCTATAACTGGGTAAATCCGGGAACGTCAGACACTGCTCCCTGTAACTGGGTAAACCCGGGAACGTCAGACACTGCTCCCTGTAACTGGGACTATCCGGGAACGTCAGACACTGCTCCCTGTAACTGGGTAAATCCGGGAACGTCAGACAGTGCTCCCTGTAACTGGGAATATCCCGGAACGTCAGACACTGCTCCCTGTAACTGGGTAAATCCGGGAACGTCAGACACTGCTCCCTGTAACTGGGTAAATCCGGGAACGTCAGACACTGCTCCCTGTAACTGGGTAAATCCGGGAACGACAGACACTGCTCCCTGTAACTGGGAATGTCCCGGAACGTCAGACACTGCTCCCTGTAACTGGGTAAATCCGGGAACGTCAGACACTGCTCCCTGTAACTGGGACTATCCGGGAACGTCAGACACTGCTCCCTGTAACTGGGTGAATCCGGGAACGTCAGACACTGCTCCCTGTAACTGGGACTATCCGGGAACGTCAGACACTGCTCCCTGTAATTGGGTAAATCCGGGAAAGTCAGACACTGCTCCCTGTAACTCGGACTATCCCGGAACGTCAGACACTGCTCCCTGTAACTGGGTAAATCCGGGAACGTCACACACTGCTCCCTGTAACTGGGTAAATCCGGGAACGTGAGACACTGCTCCCTGTAACTGGGACAATCCGGGAACGTCAGACACTGCTCCCTGTAACTGGGTAAATCCGGGAACATCAGACACTGCTCCCTGTAACTGGGTAAATCCGGGAACGTCAGACACTGCTCCCTGTAACTGTGTAAATCCGGGAACGTCAGACACTGCTCCCTGTAACTGGGTAAATCCGGGAACATCAGACACTGCTCCCTGTAACTGGGTAAATAGGGGAACGTCAGACACTGCTCCCTGTAACTGGGACTATCCGGGAACGTCAGACACTGCTCCCTGTAACTGGGTAAATCCGGGAACGTCAGACACTGCTCCCTGTAACTGGGTAAATCCGGGAACGTCAGACACTGCTCCCTGTAACTGGGTAAATCCGGGAACGTCAGACACTGCTCCCTGTAACTGGGTAAATCCGGGAACGTCAGACACAGCTCCCTGTAACTGGGAATATCCCGGAACGTCAGACACTGCTCCCTGTAACTGGGTAAATCCGGGAACGTCAGACACAGCTCCCTGTAACTGGGAATATCCCGGAACGTCAGACACTGCTCCCTGTAACTGGGTAAATCCGGGAACGTCAGACACTGCTCCCTGTAACTGTGTAAATCCGGGAACGTCAGACACTGCTCCCTGTAACTGGGTAAATCCGGGAACGTCAGACACTGCTCCCTGTAACTGGGTAAATCCGGGAACGTCAGACACTGCTCCCTGTAACTGGGTAAATACGGGAACGTCAGACACTGCTCCCTGTAACTGGGTAAATCCGGGAACGTCAGACACTGCTCCCTGTAACTGGGTAAATCCGGGAACGTCAGACACTGCTCCCTGTAACTGGGTAAATCCGGGAACGTCAGACACTGCTCCCTGAAAACTGGGTAAATCTGGGAACATCAGACACTGCTCCCTGTAACTGGGTAAATCTGGGAACGTCCGACACTGCTCCCTGTAACTGGGACAATCCGGGAACGTCAGACACTGCTCTCTGTAACTGGGTAAATCCGGGAACGTCAGACACTGCTCCCTGTAACTGGGTAAATCTGGGAACGTCAGACACTGCTCCCTGTAACTGGGAATGTCCCGGAACGTCAGACACTGCTCCCTGTAACTGGGTAAATCCGGGAACGTCAGACACTGCTTCCTGTAACTGGGACTATCCGGGAACGTCAGACACTGCTCCCTGTAACTGGGTAAATCCGGGAACGTCAGACACTGCTCCCTGTAACTGGGACTATCCGGGAACGTCAGACACTGCTCCCTGTAACTGGGTAAATCCGGGAACGTCAGACACTGCTCCCTGTAACTGGGTAAATCCGGGAACGTCAGACACTGCTCCCTGTAACTGGGTAAATCCGGGAACGTCAGACACTGCTCCCTGTAACTGGGAATATCCCGGAACGACAGACACTGCTCCCTGTAACTGGGTAAATCCGGGAACGTCAGACACTGCTCCCTGTAACTGGGTAAATCCGGGAACGTCAGACACTGCTCCCTGTAACTGGGACAATCCGGGAACGTCAGACACTGCTCCCTGTAACTGGGTAAATCCGGGAACGTCAGACACTGCTCCCTGTAACTGGGAATATCCCGGAACGTCAGACACTGCTCCCTGTAACTGGGTAAATCCGGGAACGTCAGACACTGCTCCCTGTAACTGGGTAAATCCGGGAACGTCAGACACTGCTCCCTGTAACTGGGTAAATCCGGGAACGTCAGACACAGCTCCCTGTAACTGGGAATATCCCGGAACGTCAGACACTGCTCCCTGTAACTGGGTAAATCCGGGAACGTCAGACACTGCTCCCTGTAACTGGGTAAATCCGGGAAAGTCACACACTGCTCCCTGTAACTGGGTAAATCCGGGAACGTCAGACACTGCTCCCTATGACTGGGTAAATCCGGGAACGTCAGACACTGCTCCCTGTAACTGGGTAAACCCGGGAACGTCAGACACTGCTCCCTGTAACTGGGACTATCCGGGAACGTCAGACACTGCTCCCTGTAACTGGGTAAATCCGGGAACGTCAGACAGTGCTCCCTGTAACTGGGAATATCCCGGAACGTCAGACACTGCTCCCTGTAACTGGGTAAATCCGGGAACGTCAGACACTGCTCCCTGTAACTGGGTAAATCCGGGAACGTCAGACACTGCTCCCTGTAACTGGGTAAATCCGGGAACGACAGACACTGCTCCCTGTAACTGGGAATGTCCCGGAACGTCAGACACTGCTCCCTGTAACTGGGTAAATCCGGGAACGTCAGACACTGCTCCCTGTAACTGGGACTATCCGGGAACGTCAGACACTGCTCCCTGTAACTGGGTGAATCCGGGAACGTCAGACACTGCTCCCTGTAACTGGGACTATCCGGGAACGTCAGACACTGCTCCCTGTAATTGGGTAAATCCGGGAACGTCAGACACTGCTCCCTGTAACTCGGACTATCCCGGAACGTCAGACACTGCTCCCTGTAACTGGGTAAATCCGGGAACGTCAGACACTGCTCCCTGTAACTGGGTAAATCCGGGAACGTGAGACACTGCTCCCTGTAACTGGGACAATCCGGGAACGTCAGACACTGCTCCCTGTAACTGGGTAAATCCGGGAACATCAGACACTGCTCCCTGTAACTGGGTAAATCCGGGAACGTCAGACACTGCTCCCTGTAACTGTGTAAATCCGGGAACGTCAGACACTGCTCCCTGTAACTGGGTAAATCCGGGAACATCAGACACTGCTCCCTGTAACTGGGTAAATAGGGGAACGTCAGACACTGCTCCCTGTAACTGGGACTATCCGGGAACGTCAGACACTGCTCCCTGTAACTGGGTAAATCCGGGAACGTCAGACACTGCTCCCTGTAACTGGGTAAATCCGGGAACGTCAGACACTGCTCCCTGTAACTGGGTAAATCCGGGAACGTCAGACACTGCTCCCTGTAACTGGGTAAATCCGGGAACGTCAGACACTGCTCCCTGTAACTGGGTAAATCCGGGAACGTCAGACACTGCTCCCTGTAACTGGGTAAATCCGGGAACGTCAGACACTGCTCCCTGTAACTGGGTAAATCCGGGAACGTCAGACATAGCTCCCTGTAACTGCGAATATCCCGGAACGTCACACACTGCTCCCTGTAACTGGGTAAATCCGGGAACGTCAGACACTGCTCCCTGTAAATGGGTAAATCCGGGAACGTCAGACACTGCTCCCTGTAACTGGGTAAATCCGGGAACGTCAGACACTGCTCCCTGTAACTGGGTAAATCCGGGAACGTCAGACACAGCTTCCTGTAACTGGGAATATCCCGGAACGTCAGACACTGCTCCCTGTAACTGTGTAAATCCGGGAACGTCAGACACTGCTCCCTGTAACTGGGTAAATCCGGGAAAGTCAGACACAGCTCCCTGTAACTGGGAATATCCCGGAACGTCAGACACTGCTCCCTGTAACTGGGTAAATCCGGGAACGTCAGACACTGCTCCCTGTAACTGGGAATATCCCGGAACGTCAGACACTGCTCCCTGTAACTGGATAAATCCGGGAACGTCAGACACTGCTCCCTGTAACTGGGTAAATCCGGGAACGTCAGACACTGCTCCCTGTAACTGGGTAAATCCGGGAACGTCAGACACTGCTCCCTGTAACTGGGTAAATCCGGGAACGTCAGACACTGCTTCCTGTAACTGGGACTATCCGGGAACGTCAGACACTGCTCCCTGTAACTGGGTAAATCCGGGAACGTCAGACACTGCTCCCTGTAACTGGGTAAATCCGGGAACGTCAGACACTGCTCCCTGTAACTGGGTAAATCCGGGAACGTCAGACACTGCTCCCTGTAACTGGGTAAATCCGGGAACGTCAGACACTGCTCCCTGTAACTGGGTAAATCCGGGAACGTCAGACACTGCTCCCTGTAACTGGGTAAATCCGGGAACGTCAGACACTGCTCCCTGTAACTGGGTAAATCCGGGAACGTCAGACACTGCTCCCTGTAACTGGGTAAATCCGAGAACGTCAGACACTGCTCCCTGTAACTGGGTAAATCCGGGAACGTCAGACACTGCTCCCTGTAACTGGGTAAATCCGGGAACGTCAGACACTGCTCCCAGTAACTGGGTAAATCCGGGAACGTCAGACACAGCTCCCTGTAACTGGGAATATCCCGGAACGTCAGACACTGCTCCCTGTAACTGGGTAAATCCGGGAACGTCAGACACTGCTCCCTGTAACTGGGTAAATCCGGGAACGTCAGACACTGCTCCCTGTAACTGGGTAAATCCGGCAACGTCAGACACTGCTCCCTGTAACTGGGTAAATCCGGGAACGTCAGACACTGCTCCCTGTAATTGGGTAAATCCGGGAACGTCAGACACTGCTCCCTGTAACTGGGTAAATCAGGGAACGTCAGACACTGCTCCCTGTAACTGGGTAAATCCGGGAGCGTCAGACACTGCTCCCTGTAACTGGGTAAATCCGGGAACGTCAGACACTGCTCCCTGTAACTGGGTAAATCCGGGAACGTCAGACACTGCTCCCTGTAACTGGGTAAATCCGGGAACGTCAGACACTGCTTCCTGTAACTGGGTAAATCCGGGAACGTCAGACACTGCTCCCTGTAACTGGGAATATCCCGGAACGTCAGACACTGCTGCCTGTAACTGGGTAAATCCGGGAACGTCAGACACTGCTCCCTGTAACTGGGTAAATCCGGGAAAGTCAGACACTGCTCCCTGTAACTGGGTAAATCCGGGAACGTCAGACACAGCTCCCTGTAACTGGGAATATCCGGGAACGTCAGACACTGCTCCCTGTAACTGTGTAAATCCGGGAACGTCACACACTGCTCCCTGTAACTGGGTAAATCCGGGAACGTCAGACACTGCTCCCTGTAACTGGGTAAACCCGGGAACGTCAGACACTGCTCCCTGTAACTGGGACTATCCGGGAACGTCAGACACTGCTCCCTGTAACAGGGTAAATCCGGGAACGTCAGACACTGCTCCCTGTAACTGGGTAAATCCGGGAACGTCAGACCCTCCTCCCTGTAACTGGGTAAATCCGGGAACGTCAGACACTGCTCCCTGGAACTGGGTAAATCCGGCAACGTCAGACACTGCTCCCTGTAACTGGGTAAATCCGGGAACGTCAGACACTGCTCCCTGTAACTGGGAATATCCCGGAACGTCAGACACTGCTCCCTGTAACTGGGTAAATCCGGGAAAGTCAGACACTGCTCCCTGTAACTGGGTAAATCCGGGAACGTCAGACACTGCTCCCTGTAACTGGGTAAATCCGGCAACGTCAGACACTGCTCCCTGTAACTGGGTAAATCCGGGAACGTCAGACACTGCTCCCTGTAACTGGGAATATCCCGGAACGTCAGACACAGCTCCCTGCAACTGGGTAAATCCGGGAACGTCAGACACTGCTCCCTGGAACTGGGTAAATCCGGCAACGTCAGACACTGCTCCCTGTAACTGGGAATATCCCGGAACGTCAGACACTGCTCCCTGTAACTGGGTAAATCCGGGAAAGTCAGACACTGCTCCCTGTAACTGGGTAAATCCGGGAACGTCAGACACTGCTCCCTGTAACTGGGAATATCCCGGAACGTCAGACACTGCTCCCTGTAACTGGGTAAATCCGGGAAAGTCAGACACTGCTCCCTGTAACTGGGTAAATCCGGGAACGTCAGACACTGCTCCCTGTAACTGGGAATATCCCGGAACGTCAGACACTGCTCCCTGTAACTGGGTAAATACGGGAACGTCAGACACTGCTCCCTGTAACTGGGACTATCCGGAAACGTCAGACACTGCTCCCTGTAACTGGGTAAATCCGGGAACGTCAGACACTGCTCCCTGTAACTGGGTAAATCCGGGAAAGTCAGACACTGCTCCCTGTAACTGGGTAAATCCGGGAACGTCAGACACTGCTCCCTGTAACTGGGTAAATCCGAGAACGTCAGACACTGCTCCCTGTAACTGGGAAAATCCGAGAACGTCAGACACTGCTCCCTGTAACTGGGTAAATCCGGGAACGTCAGACACTGCTCTCTGTAACTGGGTAAATCCGGGAACGTCAGACACTGCTCCCTGTAACTGGGTAAATCCGGTAATGTCAGACACTGCTCCCTGTAACTGGGTAAATCCGGGAACGTCAGACACTGCTCCCTGTAACTGGGTAAATCCGGGAACGTCAGACACTGCTCCCTGTAACTGGGTAAATCCGGGAACGTCAGACACTGCTCCCTGTAACTGGGTAAATCCGGGAACGTCAGACACTGCTCCCTGTAACTGGGTAAATCCGGGAACGTCAGACACTGCTCCCTGTAACTGGGTAAATCCGGGAACGTCAGACACTGCTCCCTGTAACTGGGTAAATCCGGGAACGTCAGACACAGCTCCCTGTAACTGGGTAAATCCGAGAACGTCAGACACTGCTCCCTGTAACTGGGTAAATCCGGGAACGTCAGACACTGCTCCCTGTAACTCGGACTATCCCGGAACGTCAGACACTGCTCCCTGTAACTGGGTAAATCCGGGAACGTCAGACACTGCTCCCTGTAACTGGGTAAATCCGGGAACGTCAGACACTGCTCCCTGTAACTGGGTAAATCCGGGAACGTCAGACACAGCTCCCTGTAACTGGGAATATCCCGGAACGTCAGACACTGCTCCCTGTAACAGGGTAAATCCGGGAACGTCAGACACTGCTCCCTGTAACTGGGTAAATCCGGGAACGTCAGACACTGCTCCCTGTAACTGGGTAAATCCGGGAACGTCAGACACTGCTCCCTGTAACTGTGTAAATCCTGGAACGTCAGACACTGCTCCCTGTAACTGGGACTATCCGGGAACGTCAGACACCCTGTAACTGGGTAAATCCGGGAACGTCAGACACTGCTCCCTGTAACTGGGTAAATCCGGGAACGTCAGACACTGCTCCCTGTAACTGGGTAAATCCGGGAACGTCAGACACTGCTCCCTGTAACTGGGTAAATCCGGGAACGTCAGACACTGCTCCCTGTAACTGGGTAAATCCGGGAACGTCAGACACTGCTCCCTGTAACTGGGTAAATCCGGCAACGTCAGACACTGCTCCCTGTAACTGGGTAAATCCGGGAACGTCAGACACTGCTCCCTGTAACTGGGAATATCCCGGAACGTCAGACACTGCTCCCTGTAACTGGGTAAATCCGGGAAAGTCAGACACTGCTCCCTGTAACTGGGTAAATCCGGGAACGTCAGACACTGCTCCCTGTAACTGGGTAAATCCGGCAACGTCAGACACTGCTCCCTGTAACTGGGTAAATCCGGGAACGTCAGACACTGCTCCCTGTAACTGGGAATATCCCGGAACGTCAGACACAGCTCCCTGTAACTGGGTAAATCCGGGAACGTCAGACACTGCTCCCTGGAACTGGGTAAATCCGGCAACGTCAGACACTGCTCCCTGTAACTGGGAATATCCCGGAACGTCAGACACTGCTCCCTGTAACTGGGTAAATCCGGGAAAGTCAGACACTGCTCCCTGTAACTGGGTAAATCCGGGAACGTCAGACACTGCTCCCTGTAACTGGGAATATCCCGGAACGTCAGACACTGCTCCCTGTAACTGGGTAAATCCGGGAAAGTCAGACACTGCTCCCTGTAACTGGGTAAATCCGGGAACGTCAGACACTGCTCCCTGTAACTGGGAATATCCCGGAACGTCAGACACTGCTCCCTGTAACTGGGTAAATACGGGAACGTCAGACACTGCTCCCTGTAACTGGGACTATCCGGAAACGTCAGACACTGCTCCCTGTAACTGGGTAAATCCGGGAACGTCAGACACTGCTCCCTGTAACTGGGTAAATCCGGGAAAGTCAGACACTGCTCCCTGTAACTGGGTAAATCCGGGAACGTCAGACACTGCTCCCTGTAACTGGGTAAATCCGAGAACGTCAGACACTGCTCCCTGTAACTGGGAAAATCCGAGAACGTCAGACACTGCTCCCTGTAACTGGGTAAATCCGGGAACGTCAGACACTGCTCTCTGTAACTGGGTAAATCCGGGAACGTCAGACACTGCTCCCTGTAACTGGGTAAATCCGGTAATGTCAGACACTGCTCCCTGTAACTGGGTAAATCCGGGAACGTCAGACACTGCTCCCTGTAACTGGGTAAATCCGGGAACGTCAGACACTGCTCCCTGTAACTGGGTAAATCCGGGAACGTCAGACACTGCTCCCTGTAACTGGGTAAATCCGGGAACGTCAGACACTGCTCCCTGTAACTGGGTAAATCCGGGAACGTCAGACACTGCTCCCTGTAACTGGGTAAATCCGGGAACGTCAGACACTGCTCCCTGTAACTGGGTAAATCCGGGAACGTCAGACACAGCTCCCTGTAACTGGGTAAATCCGAGAACGTCAGACACTGCTCCCTGTAACTGGGTAAATCCGGGAACGTCAGACACTGCTCCCTGTAACTCGGACTATCCCGGAACGTCAGACACTGCTCCCTGTAACTGGGTAAATCCGGGAACGTCAGACACTGCTCCCTGTAACTGGGTAAATCCGGGAACGTCAGACACTGCTCCCTGTAACTGGGTAAATCCGGGAACGTCAGACACAGCTCCCTGTAACTGGGAATATCCCGGAACGTCAGACACTGCTCCCTGTAACAGGGTAAATCCGGGAACGTCAGACACTGCTCCCTGTAACTGGGTAAATCCGGGAACGTCAGACACTGCTCCCTGTAACTGGGTAAATCCGGGAACGTCAGACACTGCTCCCTGTAACTGTGTAAATCCTGGAACGTCAGACACTGCTCCCTGTAACTGGGACTATCCGGGAACGTCAGACACCCTGTAACTGGGTAAATCCGGGAACGTCAGACACTGCTCCCTGTAACTGGGTAAATCCGGGAACGTCAGACACTGCTCCCTGTAACTGGGTAAATCCGGGAACGTCAGACACTGCTCCCTGTAACTGGGTAAATCCGGGAACGTCAGACACTGCTCCCTGTAACTGGGTAAATCCGGGAACGTCAGACACTGCTCCCTGTAACTGGGTAAATCCGGGAACGTCAGACACAGCTCCCTGTAACTGGGAATATCCCGGAACGTCAGACTCTGCTCCCTGTAACTGTGTAAATCCGGGAACGTCAGACACTGCTCCCTGTAACTGGGTAAATCCGGGAACGTCAGACACTGCTCCCTGTAACTGGGTAAATCCGGGAACGTCAGACACTGCTCCCTGTAACTGGGTAAATCCGGGAACGTCAGACACTGCTCCCTGTAACTGGGAATATCCCGGAACGTCAGACACTGCTCCCTGTAACTGGGTAAATCCGGGAACGTCAGACACTGCTCCCTGTAACTGGGTAAATCCGGGAACGTCAGACACTGCTCCCTGTAACTGGCTAAACCCGGGAACGTCAGACACTGCTCCCTGTAACTGGGTAAATCCGGGAACGTCAGACACTGCTCCCTGTAACTGGGTAAATCCGGGAACGTCAGACACTGCTCCCTGTAACTGGGTAAATCCGGGAACGTCAGACATAGCTCCCTGTAACTGGGAATATCCCGGAACTTCAGACACTGCTGCCTGTAACTGGGTAAATCCGGGAACGTCAGACACTGCTCCCTGTAACTGTGTAAATCCGGGAACGTCAGACACTGCTCCCTGTATCTGGGTAAATCCGGGAAAGTCACACACTGCTCCCTGTAACTGGGTAAATCCGGGAACGTCAGACACTGCTCCCTGTAACTGGGTAAATCCGGGAACGTCAGACACTGCTCCCTGTAATTGGGTAAACCCGGGAACGTCAGACACTGCTCCCTGTAACTGGGACTATCCGGGAACGTCAGACACTGCTCCCTGTAACAGGGTAAATCCGGGAACGTCAGACACTGCTCCCTGTAACTGGGTAAATCCGGGAACGTCAGACCCTGCTCCCTGTAACTGGGTAAATCGGGGAACGTCAGACACTGCTCCCTGTAACTGGGTAAATCCGGGAACGTCAGACACTGCTCCCTGTAACTGGGAATATCCCGGAACGTCAGACACTGCTCCCTGTAACTGGGTAAATCCGGGAATGTCAGACACTGCTCCCTGTAACTGGGTAAATCCGGGAACGTCAGACCCTCCTCCCTGTAACTGGGAATATCCCGGAACGTCAGACACTGCTCCCTGTAACTGGGTAAATCCGGGAACGTCAGACACTGCTCCCTGTAACTGGGTAAATCCGGGAACGTCAGACACTGCTCCCTGTAACTGGGACTATCCGGGAACGTCAGACACTGCTCCCTGTAACTGGGTAAATGCGGGAACGTCAGACACTGCTCCCTGTAACTGGGTAAATCCGGGAACGTCAGACACTGCTCCCTCTAACTGGGACAATCCGGGAACGTCAGACACTGCTCCCTGTAACTGGGTAAATCCGGGAACGTCAGACACTGCTCCCTGTAACTGGGTAAATCCGGCAACGTCAGACACTGCTCCCTGTAACTGGGTAAATCCGGGAACGTCAGACACTGCTCCCTGTAACTGGGAATATCCCGGAACGTCAGACACAGCTCCCTGTAACTGGGTAAATCCGGGAACGTCAGACACTGCTCCCTGGAACTGGGTAAATCCGGCAACGTCAGACACTGCTCCCTGTAACTGGGAATATCCCGGAACGTCAGACACTGCTCCCTGTAACTGGGTAAATCCGGGAAAGTCAGACACTGCTCCCTGTAACTGGGTAAATCCGGGAACGTCAGACACTGCTCCCTGTAACTGGGAATATCCCGGAACGTCAGACACTGCTCCCTGTAACTGGGTAAATCCGGGAAAGTCAGACACTGCTCCCTGTAACTGGGTAAATCCGGGAACGTCAGACACTGCTCCCTGTAACTGGGAATATCCCGGAACGTCAGACACTGCTCCCTGTAACTGGGTAAATACGGGAACGTCAGACACTGCTCCCTGTAACTGGGACTATCCGGAAACGTCAGACACTGCTCCCTGTAACTGGGTAAATCCGGGAACGTCAGACACTGCTCCCTGTAACTGGGTAAATCCGGGAAAGTCAGACACTGCTCCCTGTAACTGGGTAAATCCGGGAACGTCAGACACTGCTCCCTGTAACTGGGTAAATCCGAGAACGTCAGACACTGCTCCCTGTAACTGGGAAAATCCGAGAACGTCAGACACTGCTCCCTGTAACTGGGTAAATCCGGGAACGTCAGACACTGCTCTCTGTAACTGGGTAAATCCGGGAACGTCAGACACTGCTCCCTGTAACTGGGTAAATCCGGTAATGTCAGACACTGCTCCCTGTAACTGGGTAAATCCGGGAACGTCAGACACTGCTCCCTGTAACTGGGTAAATCCGGGAACGTCAGACACTGCTCCCTGTAACTGGGTAAATCCGGGAACGTCAGACACTGCTCCCTGTAACTGGGTAAATCCGGGAACGTCAGACACTGCTCCCTGTAACTGGGTAAATCCGGGAACGTCAGACACTGCTCCCTGTAACTGGGTAAATCCGGGAACGTCAGACACTGCTCCCTGTAACTGGGTAAATCCGGGAACGTCAGACACAGCTCCCTGTAACTGGGTAAATCCGAGAACGTCAGACACTGCTCCCTGTAACTGGGTAAATCCGGGAACGTCAGACACTGCTCCCTGTAACTCGGACTATCCCGGAACGTCAGACACTGCTCCCTGTAACTGGGTAAATCCGGGAACGTCAGACACTGCTCCCTGTAACTGGGTAAATCCGGGAACGTCAGACACTGCTCCCTGTAACTGGGTAAATCCGGGAACGTCAGACACAGCTCCCTGTAACTGGGAATATCCCGGAACGTCAGACACTGCTCCCTGTAACAGGGTAAATCCGGGAACGTCAGACACTGCTCCCTGTAACTGGGTAAATCCGGGAACGTCAGACACTGCTCCCTGTAACTGGGTAAATCCGGGAACGTCAGACACTGCTCCCTGTAACTGTGTAAATCCTGGAACGTCAGACACTGCTCCCTGTAACTGGGACTATCCGGGAACGTCAGACACCCTGTAACTGGGTAAATCCGGGAACGTCAGACACTGCTCCCTGTAACTGGGTAAATCCGGGAACGTCAGACACTGCTCCCTGTAACTGGGTAAATCCGGGAACGTCAGACACTGCTCCCTGTAACTGGGTAAATCCGGGAACGTCAGACACTGCTCCCTGTAACTGGGTAAATCCGGGAACGTCAGACACTGCTCCCTGTAACTGGGTAAATCCGGGAACGTCAGACACAGCTCCCTGTAACTGGGAATATCCCGGAACGTCAGACTCTGCTCCCTGTAACTGTGTAAATCCGGGAACGTCAGACACTGCTCCCTGTAACTGGGTAAATCCGGGAACGTCAGACACTGCTCCCTGTAACTGGGTAAATCCGGGAACGTCAGACACTGCTCCCTGTAACTGGGTAAATCCGGGAACGTCAGACACTGCTCCCTGTAACTGGGAATATCCCGGAACGTCAGACACTGCTCCCTGTAACTGGGTAAATCCGGGAACGTCAGACACTGCTCCCTGTAACTGGGTAAATCCGGGAACGTCAGACACTGCTCCCTGTAACTGGCTAAACCCGGGAACGTCAGACACTGCTCCCTGTAACTGGGTAAATCCGGGAACGTCAGACACTGCTCCCTGTAACTGGGTAAATCCGGGAACGTCAGACACTGCTCCCTGTAACTGGGTAAATCCGGGAACGTCAGACATAGCTCCCTGTAACTGGGAATATCCCGGAACTTCAGACACTGCTGCCTGTAACTGGGTAAATCCGGGAACGTCAGACACTGCTCCCTGTAACTGTGTAAATCCGGGAACGTCAGACACTGCTCCCTGTATCTGGGTAAATCCGGGAAAGTCACACACTGCTCCCTGTAACTGGGTAAATCCGGGAACGTCAGACACTGCTCCCTGTAACTGGGTAAATCCGGGAACGTCAGACACTGCTCCCTGTAATTGGGTAAACCCGGGAACGTCAGACACTGCTCCCTGTAACTGGGACTATCCGGGAACGTCAGACACTGCTCCCTGTAACAGGGTAAATCCGGGAACGTCAGACACTGCTCCCTGTAACTGGGTAAATCCGGGAACGTCAGACCCTGCTCCCTGTAACTGGGTAAATCGGGGAACGTCAGACACTGCTCCCTGTAACTGGGTAAATCCGGGAACGTCAGACACTGCTCCCTGTAACTGGGAATATCCCGGAACGTCAGACACTGCTCCCTGTAACTGGGTAAATCCGGGAATGTCAGACACTGCTCCCTGTAACTGGGTAAATCCGGGAACGTCAGACCCTCCTCCCTGTAACTGGGAATATCCCGGAACGTCAGACACTGCTCCCTGTAACTGGGTAAATCCGGGAACGTCAGACACTGCTCCCTGTAACTGGGTAAATCCGGGAACGTCAGACACTGCTCCCTGTAACTGGGACTATCCGGGAACGTCAGACACTGCTCCCTGTAACTGGGTAAATGCGGGAACGTCAGACACTGCTCCCTGTAACTGGGTAAATCCGGGAACGTCAGACACTGCTCCCTCTAACTGGGACAATCCGGGAACGTCAGACACTGCTCCCTGTAACTGGGTAAATCCGGGAACGTCAGACACTGCTCCCTGTAACTGGGTAAATCCGGCAACGTCAGACACTGCTCCCTGTAACTGGGTAAATCCGGGAACGTCAGACACTGCTCCCTGTAACTGGGAATATCCCGGAACGTCAGACACAGCTCCCTGTAACTGGGTAAATCCGGGAACGTCAGACACTGCTCCCTGGAACTGGGTAAATCCGGCAACGTCAGACACTGCTCCCTGTAACTGGGAATATCCCGGAACGTCAGACACTGCTCCCTGTAACTGGGTAAATCCGGGAAAGTCAGACACTGCTCCCTGTAACTGGGTAAATCCGGGAACGTCAGACACTGCTCCCTGTAACTGGGAATATCCCGGAACGTCAGACACTGCTCCCTGTAACTGGGTAAATCCGGGAAAGTCAGACACTGCTCCCTGTAACTGGGTAAATCCGGGAACGTCAGACACTGCTCCCTGTAACTGGGAATATCCCGGAACGTCAGACACTGCTCCCTGTAACTGGGTAAATACGGGAACGTCAGACACTGCTCCCTGTAACTGGGACTATCCGGAAACGTCAGACACTGCTCCCTGTAACTGGGTAAATCCGGGAACGTCAGACACTGCTCCCTGTAACTGGGTAAATCCGGGAAAGTCAGACACTGCTCCCTGTAACTGGGTAAATCCGGGAACGTCAGACACTGCTCCCTGTAACTGGGTAAATCCGAGAACGTCAGACACTGCTCCCTGTAACTGGGAAAATCCGAGAACGTCAGACACTGCTCCCTGTAACTGGGTAAATCCGGGAACGTCAGACACTGCTCTCTGTAACTGGGTAAATCCGGGAACGTCAGACACTGCTCCCTGTAACTGGGTAAATCCGGTAATGTCAGACACTGCTCCCTGTAACTGGGTAAATCCGGGAACGTCAGACACTGCTCCCTGTAACTGGGTAAATCCGGGAACGTCAGACACTGCTCCCTGTAACTGGGTAAATCCGGGAACGTCAGACACTGCTCCCTGTAACTGGGTAAATCCGGGAACGTCAGACACTGCTCCCTGTAACTGGGTAAATCCGGGAACGTCAGACACTGCTCCCTGTAACTGGGTAAATCCGGGAACGTCAGACACTGCTCCCTGTAACTGGGTAAATCCGGGAACGTCAGACACAGCTCCCTGTAACTGGGTAAATCCGAGAACGTCAGACACTGCTCCCTGTAACTGGGTAAATCCGGGAACGTCAGACACTGCTCCCTGTAACTCGGACTATCCCGGAACGTCAGACACTGCTCCCTGTAACTGGGTAAATCCGGGAACGTCAGACACTGCTCCCTGTAACTGGGTAAATCCGGGAACGTCAGACACTGCTCCCTGTAACTGGGTAAATCCGGGAACGTCAGACACAGCTCCCTGTAACTGGGAATATCCCGGAACGTCAGACACTGCTCCCTGTAACAGGGTAAATCCGGGAACGTCAGACACTGCTCCCTGTAACTGGGTAAATCCGGGAACGTCAGACACTGCTCCCTGTAACTGGGTAAATCCGGGAACGTCAGACACTGCTCCCTGTAACTGTGTAAATCCTGGAACGTCAGACACTGCTCCCTGTAACTGGGACTATCCGGGAACGTCAGACACCCTGTAACTGGGTAAATCCGGGAACGTCAGACACTGCTCCCTGTAACTGGGTAAATCCGGGAACGTCAGACACTGCTCCCTGTAACTGGGTAAATCCGGGAACGTCAGACACTGCTCCCTGTAACTGGGTAAATCCGGGAACGTCAGACACTGCTCCCTGTAACTGGGTAAATCCGGGAACGTCAGACACTGCTCCCTGTAACTGGGTAAATCCGGGAACGTCAGACACAGCTCCCTGTAACTGGGAATATCCCGGAACGTCAGACTCTGCTCCCTGTAACTGTGTAAATCCGGGAACGTCAGACACTGCTCCCTGTAACTGGGTAAATCCGGGAACGTCAGACACTGCTCCCTGTAACTGGGTAAATCCGGGAACGTCAGACACTGCTCCCTGTAACTGGGTAAATCCGGGAACGTCAGACACTGCTCCCTGTAACTGGGAATATCCCGGAACGTCAGACACTGCTCCCTGTAACTGGGTAAATCCGGGAACGTCAGACACTGCTCCCTGTAACTGGGTAAATCCGGGAACGTCAGACACTGCTCCCTGTAACTGGCTAAACCCGGGAACGTCAGACACTGCTCCCTGTAACTGGGTAAATCCGGGAACGTCAGACACTGCTCCCTGTAACTGGGTAAATCCGGGAACGTCAGACACTGCTCCCTGTAACTGGGTAAATCCGGGAACGTCAGACATAGCTCCCTGTAACTGGGAATATCCCGGAACTTCAGACACTGCTGCCTGTAACTGGGTAAATCCGGGAACGTCAGACACTGCTCCCTGTAACTGTGTAAATCCGGGAACGTCAGACACTGCTCCCTGTATCTGGGTAAATCCGGGAAAGTCACACACTGCTCCCTGTAACTGGGTAAATCCGGGAACGTCAGACACTGCTCCCTGTAACTGGGTAAATCCGGGAACGTCAGACACTGCTCCCTGTAATTGGGTAAACCCGGGAACGTCAGACACTGCTCCCTGTAACTGGGACTATCCGGGAACGTCAGACACTGCTCCCTGTAACAGGGTAAATCCGGGAACGTCAGACACTGCTCCCTGTAACTGGGTAAATCCGGGAACGTCAGACCCTGCTCCCTGTAACTGGGTAAATCGGGGAACGTCAGACACTGCTCCCTGTAACTGGGTAAATCCGGGAACGTCAGACACTGCTCCCTGTAACTGGGAATATCCCGGAACGTCAGACACTGCTCCCTGTAACTGGGTAAATCCGGGAATGTCAGACACTGCTCCCTGTAACTGGGTAAATCCGGGAACGTCAGACCCTCCTCCCTGTAACTGGGAATATCCCGGAACGTCAGACACTGCTCCCTGTAACTGGGTAAATCCGGGAACGTCAGACACTGCTCCCTGTAACTGGGTAAATCCGGGAACGTCAGACACTGCTCCCTGTAACTGGGACTATCCGGGAACGTCAGACACTGCTCCCTGTAACTGGGTAAATGCGGGAACGTCAGACACTGCTCCCTGTAACTGGGTAAATCCGGGAACGTCAGACACTGCTCCCTCTAACTGGGACAATCCGGGAACGTCAGACACTGCTCCCTGTAACTGGGTAAATCCGGGAACGTCAGACACTGCTCCCTGTAACTGGGTAAATCCGGGAACGTCAGACACTGCTCCCTGTAACTGGGTAAATCCCGGAACGTCAGACACTGCTCCCTGTAACTGGGACTATCCGGGAACGTCAGACACTGCTCCCAGTAACTGGGTAAATCCGGGAACGTCAGGCACTGCTCCCTGTAACTGGGGAAGTCCGGAACGTCAGACACTGCTCCCTGTAACGGTAAATCTGGGAATGTCAGACACTGCTCCCTGTAACTGGGTAAATCCGGGGACGTCAGACACTGCTCCCTGTAACTGGGACTATCCCGGAACGTCAGACACTGCTCCCTGTAACTGGGTAAATCCGGGAACGTCAGACACTGCTCCCTGGAACTGGGTAAATCCGGAACGTCAGACACTGCTCCCTGTAACAGGGTAAATCCGGGAACCTCAGACACTGCTCCCTGTAACTGGGTAAATCCGGGAACGTCAGACACTGCTCCCTGTAACTGGGTAAATCCGGGAACGTCAGACACTGCTCCCTGTAACTGGGTAAATCCGGGAACGTCAGACACTGCTCCCTGTAACTGGGACTATCCGGGAACGTCAGACACTGCTCCCTGTAACTGGGTAAATCCGGGAACGTCAGACACTGCTCCCTGTAACTGGGTAAATCCGGGAACGTCAGACACTGCTCCCTGTAACTGGGTAAATCCGGGAACGTCAGACTCTGCTCCCTGTAACTGGGTAAATCCGGGAACGTCAGACACTGCTCCCTGTAACTGGGTAAATCCGGGAACGTCAGACACTGCTCCCTGTAACTGGGTAAATCCGGGAACGTCAGACACAGCTCCCTGTAACTGGGAATATCCCGGAACGTCAGACACTGCTCCCTGTAACTGTGTAAATCCGGGAACGTCAGACACTGCTCCCTGTAACTGGGTAAATCCGGGAACGTCAGACACTGCTCCCTGTAACTGGGTAAATCCGGGAACGTCAGACACTGCTCCCTGTAACTGGGTAAATCCGGGAACGTCAGACACTGCTCCCTGTAACTGGGTAAATCCGGGAACGTCAGACACTGCTCCCTGTAACTGGGTAAATCCGGGAACGTCAGACACTGCTCCCTGTAACTGGGTAAATCCGGGAACGTCAGACACTGCTCCCTGTAACTGGGTAAATCCGGGAACTTCAGACACTGCTCCCTGTAACTGGGTAAATCCGGGAACGTCAGACACTGCTCCCTGTAACTGGGTAAATCCGGGAACGTTAGACACAGCTCCCTGTAACTGGGAATATCCCGGAACGTCAGACACTGCTCCCTGTAACTGGGTAAATCCGGGAACGTCAGACACTGCTCCCTGTAACTGGATAAATCCGGGAACGTCAGACACTGCTCCCTGTAACTGGCTAAATCCGGGAACGTCAGACACTGCTCCCTGTAACTGGGTAAATCCGGGAACGTCAGACACTGCTCCCTGTAACTGGGTAAATCCGGGAACGTCAGACACTGCTCCCTGTAACTGGGTAAATCCGGGAACGTCAGACATAGCTCCCTGTAACTGGGAATATCCCGGAACTTCAGACACTGCTGCCTGTAACTGGGTAAATCCGGGAACGTCAGACACTGCTCCCTGTAACTGTGTAAATCCGGGAACGTCAGACACTGCTCCCTGTATCTGGGTAAATCCGGGAAAGTCACACACTGCTCCCTGTAACTGGGTAAATCCGGGAACGTCAGACACTGCTCCCTGTAACTGGGTAAATCCGGGAACGTCAGACACTGCTCCCTGTAACTGGGTAAACCCGGGAACGTCAGACACTGCTCCCTGTAACTGGGACTATCCGGGAACGTCAGACACTGCTCCCTGTAACAGGGTAAATCCGGGAACGTCAGACACTGCTCCCTGTAACTGGGTAAATCCGGGAACGTCAGACCCTCCTCCCTGTAACTGGGTAAATCGGGGAACGTCAGACACTGCTCCCTGTAACTGGGTAAATCCGGGAACGTCAGACACTGCTCCCTGTAACTGGGAATATCCCGGAACGTCAGACACTGCTCCCTGTAACTGGGTAAATCCGGGAATGTCAGACACTGCTCCCTGTAACTGGGTAAATCCGGGAACGTCAGACCGTCCTCCCTGTAACTGGGAATATCCCGGAACGTCAGACACTGCTCCCTGTAACTGGGTAAATCCGGGAACGTCAGACACTGCTCCCTGTAACTGGGTAAATCCGGCAACGTCAGACACTGCTCCCTGTAACTGGGTAAATCCGGGAAGTCAGACACTGCTCCCTGTAACTGGGACAATCCCGGAACGTCAGACACTGCTCCCTGTAACTGGGTAAATCCGGGAACGTCAGACACTGCTCCCTGTAACTGGGACTATCCGGGAACGTCAGACACTGCTCCCTGTAACTGGGTAAATGCGGGAACGTCAGACACTGCTCCCTGTAACTGGGTAAATCCGGGAACGTCAGACACTGCTCCCTCTAACTGGGACAATCCGGGAACGTCAGACACTGCTCCCTGTAACTGGGACTCTCCGGGAACGTCAGACACTGCTCCCAGTAACTGGGTAAATCCGGGAACGTCAGGCACTGCTCCCTGTAACTGGGGAAGTCCGGAACGTCAGACACTGCTCCCTGTAACGGTAAATCTGGGAATGTCAGACACTGCTCCCTGTAACTGGGTAAATCCGGGAACGTCAGACACTGCTCCCTGTAACTGGGTAAATCCGGAACGTCAGACACTGCTCCCTGTAACTGGGTAAATCCGGGAACGTCAGACACTGCTCCCTGTAACTGGGTAAATCCGGGAACGTCAGACACTGCTCCCTGTAACTGGGTAAATCCGGGAACGTCAGACACTGCTCCCTGGAATTGGGTAAATCCGGGAACGTCAGACACTGCTCCCTGGAACTGGGTAAATCCGGTACGTCAGACACTGCTCCCTGTAACTGGGAATATCCCGGAACGTCAGACACTGCTCCCTGTAACTGGGTAAATCCGGGAACGTCAGACACTGCTCCCTGTAACTGGGTAAATCCGGGAACGTCAGACACTGCTCCCTGTAACTGGGTAAATCCGGGAACTTCAGACACTGCTCCCTGTAACTGGGTAAATCCGGGAACGTCAGACACAGCTTCCTGTAACTGGGAATATCCCGGAACGTCAGACACTGCTCCCTGTAACTGTGTAAATCCGGGAACGTCAGACACTGCTCCCTGTAACTGGGTAAATCCGGGAACGTCAGACACTGCTCCCTGTAACTGGGTAAATCCGGGAACGTCAGACACTGCTCCCTGTAACTGGGTAAATCCGGGAACGTCAGACACTGCTCCCTGTAACTGGGTAAATCCGGGAACGTCAGACACTGCTCCCTGTAACTGGGTAAATCCGGGAACGTCAGACACTGCTCCCTGTAACTGGGTAAATCCGGGAACGTCAGACACTGCTCCCTGTAACTGGGTAAATCCGGGAACGTCAGACACTGCTCCCTGTAACTGGGTAAATCCGGGAACTTCAGACACTGCTCCCTGTAACTGGGTAAATCCGGGAACGTCAGACACTGCTCCCTGTAACTGGGTAAATCCGGGAACGTTAGACACAGCTCCCTGTAACTGGGAATATCCCGGAACGTCAGACACTGCTCCCTGTAACTGGGTAAATCCGGGAACGTCAGACACTGCTCCCTGTAACTGGGTAAATCCGGGAACGTCAGACACTGCTCCCTGTAACTGGGTAAATCCGGGAACGTCAGACACTGCTCCCTGTAACTGGGTAAATCCGGGAACGTCAGAGACTGCTCCCTGTAACTGGGTAAATCCGGGAACGTCAGACACTGCTCCCTGTAACTGGGTAAATCCGGGAACGTCAGACACTGCTCCCTGTAACTGGGTAAATCCGGGAACGTCAGACACTGCTCCCTGTTTCTGGGTAAATCCGGCAACGTCAGACACTGCTCCCTGTAACTGGGTAAATCCGGGAACGTCAGACACTGCTCCCTGTAACTGGGAATATCCCGGAACGTCAGACACTGCTCCCTGTAACTGGGTAAATCCGGGAACGTCAGACACTGCTCCCTTTAACTGGGACTATCCGGGAACGTCAGACACTGCTCACTGTAACTGGGTAAATGCGGGAACGTCAGACACTGCTCCCTGTAACTGGGTAAATCCGGGAACGTCAGACACTGCTCCCTCTAACTGGGACAATCCGGGAACGTCAGACACTGCTCCCTGTAACTGGGACTCTCCGGGAACGTCAGACACTGCTCCCAGTAACTGGGTAAATCCGGGAACGTCAGGCACTGCTCCCTGTAACTGGGGAAGTCCGGAACGTCAGACACTGCTCCCTGTAACGGTAAATCTGGGAATGTCAGACACTGCTCCTTGTAACTGGGTAAATCCGGGAACGTCAGACACAGCTTCCTGTAACTGGGAATATCCCGGAACGTCAGACACTGCTCCCTGTAACTGGGTAAATCCGGGAACGTCAGACACTGCTCCCTGTAACTGGGTAAATCCGGGAACGTCAGACACTGCTCCCTGTAACTGGGTAAATCCGGGAACGTCAGACACAGCTTCCTGTAACTGGGAAAATCCCGGAACGTCAGACACTGCTCCCTGTAACTGTGTAAATCCGGGAACGTCAGACACTGCTCCCTGTAACTGGGTAAATCCGGAAACGTCAGACACTGCTCCCTGTAACTGGGTAAATCCGGGAACGTCAGACACTGCTCCCTGTAACTGGGTAAATCCGGGAACGTCAGACACTGCTCCCTGTAACTGGGTAAATCCGGGAACGTCAGACACTGCTCCCTGTAACTGGGTAAATCCGGGAACGTCAGACACTGCTCCCTGTAACTGGGTAAATCCGGGAACGTCAGACACTGCTCCCTGTAACTGGGAATGTCCCGGAACGTCAGACACTGCTCCCTGTAACTGGGTAAATCCGGGCACGTCAGACACTGCTCCCTGTAACTGGGTAAATCCGGGAACTTCAGACACTGCTCCCTGTAACTGGGTAAATCCGGGAACGTCAGACACTGCTCCCTGTAACTGGGTAAATCCGGGAACGTTAGACACAGCTCCCTGTAACTGGGAATATCCCGGAACGTCAGACACTGCTCCCTGTAACTGGGTAAATCCGGGAACGTCAGACACTGCTCCCTGTAACTGGGTAAATCCGGGAACGTCAGACACTGCTCCCTGTAACTGGGTAAATCCGGGAACGTCAGACACTGCTCCCTGTAACTGGGTAAATCCGGGAACGTCAGAGACTGCTCCCTGTAACTGGGTAAATCCGGGAACGTCAGACACTGCTCCCTGTAACTGGGTAAATCCGGGAACGTCAGACACTGCTCCCTGTAACTGGGTAAATCCGGCAACGTCAGACACTGCTCCCTGTAACTGGGTAAATCCGGGAACGTCAGACACTGCTCCCTGTAACTGGGAATATCCCGGAACGTCAGACACTGCTCCCTGTAACTGGGTAAATCCGGGAACGTCAGACACTGCTGCCTGTAACTGGGTAAATCCGGGAACGTCAGACCCTGCTCCCTGTAACTGGGACTATCCGGGAACGTCAGACACTGCTCCCTGTAACTGGGTAAATGCGGGAACGTCAGACACTGCTCCCTGTAACTGGGTAAATCCGGGAACGTCAGACACTGCTCCCTGTAACTGGGACTATCCGGGAACGTCAGACACTGCTCCCTGTAACTGGGTAAATGCGGGAACGTCAGACACTGCTCCCTGTAACTGGGTAAATCCGGGAACGTCAGACACTGCTCCCTCTAACTGGGACAATCCGGGAACGTCAGACACTGCTCCCTGTAACTGGGACTCTCCGGGAACGTCAGACACTGCTCCCAGTAACTGGGTAAATCCGGGAACGTCAGGCACTGCTCCCTGTAACTGGGGAAGTCCGGAACGTCAGACACTGCTCCCTGTAACGGTAAATCTGGGAATGTCAGACACTGCTCCCTGTAACTGGGTAAATCCGGGAACGTCAGACACAGCTTCCTGTAGCTGGGAATATCCCGGAACGTCAGACACTGCTCCCTGTAACTGGGTAAATCCGGGAACGTCAGACACTGCTCCCTGTAACTGGGTAAATCCGGGAACGTCAGACACTGCTCCCTGTAACTGGGTAAATCCGGGAACGTCAGACACTGCTCCCTGTAACTGGGTAAATCCGGGAACGTCAGACACAGCTTCCTGTAACTGGGAATATCCCGGAACGTCAGACACTGCTCCCTGTAACTGTGTAAATCCGGGAACGTCAGACACTGCTCCCTGTAACTGGGTAAATCCGGAAACGTCAGACACTGCTCCCTGTAACTGGGTAAATCCGGGAACGTCAGACACTGCTCCCTGTAACTGGGTAAATCCGGGAACGTCAGACACTGCTCCCTGTAACTGGGTAAATCCGGGAACGTCAGACACTGCTCCCTGTAACTGGGTAAATCCGGGAACGTCAGACACTGCTCCCTGTAACTGGGTAAATCCGGGAACTTCAGACACTGCTCCCTGTAACTGGGTAAATCCGGGAACGTCAGACACTGCTCCCTGTAACTGGGTAAATCCGGGAACGTTAGACACAGCTCCCTGTAACTGGGAATATCCCGGAACGTCAGACACTGCTCCCTGTAACTGGGACAATCCGGGAACGTCAGACATAGCTCCCTGTAACTGGGAATATCCCGGAACGTCAGACACTGCTGCCTGTAACTGGGTAAATCCGGGAACGTCAGACACAGCTCCCTGTAACTGTGTAAATCCGGGAATGTCAGACACTGCTCCCTGTATCTGGGTAAATCCGGGAACGTCAGACACTGCTCCCTGTAACTGGGTAAATCCGGGAACGTCAGACACTGCTCCCTGTAACTGGGTAAACCCGGGAACGTCAGACACTGCTCCCTGTAACTGGGACTATCCGGGAACGTCAGACACTGCTCCCTGTAACAGGGTAAATCCGGGAACGTCAGACACTGCTCCCTGTAACTGGGTAAATCCGGGAACGTCAGACCCTCCTCCCTGTAACTGGGTAAATCGGGGAACGTCAGACACTGCTCCCTGTAACTGGGACAATCCGGGAACGTCAGACACTGCTCCCTGTAACTGGGTAAATCCGGGAACGTCAGACACTGCTCCCTGTAACTGGGTAAATCCGGGAACGTCAGACCCTCCTCCCTGTAACTGGGAATATCCCGGAACGTCAGACACTGCTCCCTGTAACTGGGTAAATCCGTGAACGTCAGACACTGCTCCCTGTAACTGGGAATATCCCGGAACGTCAGACACTGCTCCCTGTAACTGGGTAAATCCGGGAACGTCAGACACTGCTCCCTGTAACTGGGACTATCCGGGAACGTCAGACACTGCTCCCTGTAACTGGGAATATCCCGGAACGTCAGACACTGCTCCCTGTAACTGGGCAAATCCGGGAACGTCAGACACTGCTCCCTGTAACTGGGTAAATCCGGGAACGTCAGACACTGCTCCCTGTAACTGGGACTATCCGGGAACGTCAGACACTGCTCCCTGTAACTGGGTAAATCCGGGAAAGTCAGACACTGCTCCCTGTAACTCGGTAAATCCGGGAACGTCAGACACTGCTCCCTGTAACTGGGTAAATCCGGGAACGTCAGACACAGCTCCCTGTAACTGGGTAAATCCCGGAACGTCAGACACTGCTCCCTGTAACTGGGTAAATCCGGGAACGTCAGACACTGCTCCCTGTAACTGGGACTATCCGGGAACGTCAGACACTGCTCCCTGTAACTGGGTAAATCCGGGAACTTCAGACACTGCTCCCTGTAACTGGGAATATCCCGGAACGTCAGACACTGCTCCCTGTAACTGGGAATATCCCGGAACGTCAGACACTGCTCCCTGTAACTGGGTAAATCCGGGAACGTCAGATACTGCTCCCTGTAACTGGGTAAATTCGGGAACGTCAGACACTGCTCCCTGTAACTGGGACTATCCGGGAACGTCAGACACTGCTCCCTGTAACTGGGACTATCCGGGAACGTCAGACTCTGCTCCCTGTAACTGGGTAAATCCGGGAATGTTAGACACTGCTCCCTGTAACTGGGACTATCCGGGAACGTCAGACACTGCTCCCTGTAACTGGGAAAATCCGGGAACGTCAGAGACTGCTCCCTGTAACTGGGACTATCCGGGAACGTCAGACACTGCTCCCTGTAACTGGGTAAATCAGGGAACTTCAGACACTGCTCCCTGTAACTGGGTAAATCAGGGAACTTCAGACACTGCTCCCTGTAACTGGGTAAATCCGGGAACGTCAGACACTGCTCCCTGTAACTGGGTAAATCCGGGAACTTCAGACACTGCTCCCTGTAACTGGGAATATCCCGGAACGTCAGACACTGCTCCCTGTAACTGGGAATATCCCGGAACGTCAGACACTGCTCACTGTAACTGGTTAATGCGGGAACGTCAGACACTGCTCCCTGTAACTGGGAATATCCCGGAACGTCAGACACTGCTCCCTGTAACTGGGTAAATCCGGGAACGTCAGACACTGCTCCCTGTAACTGGGACTATCCGGGAACGTCAGACACTGCTCCCTGTAACTGGGAATATCCCGGAACGTCAGACACTGCTCCCTGTAACTGGGTAAATCCGGGAACGTCAGACACTGCTCCCTGTAACTGGGTAAATCTGGGAACGTCAGACACTGCTCCCTGTAACTGGGTAAATCTGGGAACGTCAGACACTGCTCCCTGTAACTGGGACTATCCGGGAACGTCAGACACTGCTCCCTGTAACTGGGTAAATCTGGGAACGTCAGACACTGCTCCCTGTAACTGGGACTATCCGGGAACGTCAGACACTGCTCCCTGTAACTGGGTAAATCCGGGAACGTCAGACACTGCTCCCTGTAACTGGGTAAATCCGGGAACGTCAGACACTGCTCCCTGTAACTGGGTAAATCCGGGAACGTCAGACACTGCTCCCTGTAACTGGGTAAATCCGGGAACGTCAGACACTGCTCCCTGTAACTGGGTAAATCTGGGAACGTCAGACACTGCTCCCTGTAACTGGGACTATCCGGGAACGTCAGACACTGCTCCCTGTAACTGGGTAAATCCTGGAACGTCAGACACTGCTCCCTGTAACTGGGTAAATCCGGGAACGTCAGACACTGCTCCCTGTAACTGGGTAAATCCGGGAACGTCAGACACAGCTTCCTGTAACTGGGTAAATCCGGGAACGTCAGACACTGCTCCCTGTAACTGGGTAAATCCGGGAACGTCAGACACAGCTCCCTGTAACTGGGAATATCCCGGAACGTCAGACACTGCTCCCTGTAACTGGGTAAATCCGGGAACGTCAGACACTGCTCCCTGTAACTGGGTAAATCCGGGAACGTCAGACACTGCTCCCTGTAACTGGGTAAATCCGGGAACGTCAGACACTGCTCCCTGTAACTGGGTAAATCCGGGAACGTCAGACACTGCTCCCTGTAACTGGGTAAATCCGGGAATGTTAGACACTGCTCCCTGTAACTGGGACTATCCGGGAACGTCAGACACTGCTCCCTGTAACTGGGAAAATCCGGGAACGTCAGAGACTGCTCCCTGTAACTGGGACTATCCGGGAACGTCAGACACTGCTCCCTGTAACTGGGTAAATCAGGGAACTTCAGACACTGCTCCCTGTAACTGGGTAAATCAGGGAACTTCAGACACTGCTCCCTGTAACTGGGTAAATCCGGGAACGTCAGACACTGCTCCCTGTAACTGGGTAAATCAGGGAACTTCAGACACTGCTCCCTGTAACTGGGAATATCCCGGAACGTCAGACACTGCTCCCTGTAACTGGGAATATCCCGGAACGTCAGACACTGCTCACTGTAACTGGTTAATGCGGGAACGTCAGACACTGCTCCCTGTAACTGGGAATATCCCGGAACGTCAGACACTGCTCCCTGTAACTGGGTAAATCCGGGAACGTCAGACACTGCTCCCTGTAACTGGGACTATCCGGGAACGTCAGACACTGCTCCCTGTAACTGGGAATATCCCGGAACGTCAGACACTGCTCCCTGTAACTGGGTAAATCCGGGAACGTCAGACACTGCTCCCTGTAACTGGGTAAATCTGGGAACGTCAGACACTGCTCCCTGTAACTGGGTAAATCTGGGAACGTCAGACACTGCTCCCTGTAACTGGGACTATCCGGGAACGTCAGACACTGCTCCCTGTAACTGGGTAAATCTGGGAACGTCAGACACTGCTCCCTGTAACTGGGACTATCCGGGAACGTCAGACACTGCTCCCTGTAACTGGGTAAATCCGGGAACGTCAGACACTGCTCCCTGTAACTGGGTAAATCCGGGAACGTCAGACACTGCTCCCTGTAACTGGGTAAATCCGGGAACGTCAGACACTGCTCCCTGTAACTGGGTAAATCCGGGAACGTCAGACACTGCTCCCTGTAACTGGGTAAATCTGGGAACGTCAGACACTGCTCCCTGTAACTGGGACTATCCGGGAACGTCAGACACTGCTCCCTGTAACTGGGTAAATCCTGGAACGTCAGACACTGCTCCCTGTAACTGGGTAAATCCGGGAACGTCAGACACTGCTCCCTGTAACTGGGTAAATCCGGGAACGTCAGACACAGCTTCCTGTAACTGGGTAAATCCGGGAACGTCAGACACTGCTCCCTGTAACTGGGTAAATCCGGGAACGTCAGACACAGCTCCCTGTAACTGGGAATATCCCGGAACGTCAGACACTGCTCCCTGTAACTGGGTAAATCCGGGAACGTCAGACACTGCTCCCTGTAACTGGGTAAATCCGGGAACGTCAGACACTGCTCCCTGTAACTGGGTAAATCCGGGAACGTCAGACACTGCTCCCTGTAACTGGGTAAATCCGGGAACGTCAGACACTGCTCCCTGTAACTGGGTAAATCCGGGAACGTCAGACACTGCTCCCTGTAACTGGGTAAATCCGGGAACGTCAGACACAGCTCCCTGTAACTGGGAATATCCCGGAACGTCAGACACTGCTCCCTGTAACTGGGTAAATTCGGGAACGTCAGACACTGCTCCCTGTAACTGGGTAAATCTGGGAACGTCAGACACTGCTCCCTGTAACTGGGTAAATCCGGGAACGTCAGACACTGCTCCCTGTAACTTTAGTAAATCCAGGAAATTCAGACACTGCTCCCTGTAACTGGGACAATCCGGGAACGTCAGACACTGCTCCCTGTAACTGGGTAAATCCGGGCACGTCAGACTCTGCTCCCTGTAACTGGGTAAATCCGGGAACGTCAGACACTGCTCCCTGTAACTGGGACAATCCGGGAACGTCAGACACTGCTCCCTGTAACTGGGTAAATACGGGAACGTCAGACACTGCTCCCTGTAACTGGGTAAATCCGGGAACGTCAGACACTGCTCCCTGTAACTGGGTAAATCCGGGAACGTCAGACCCTCCTCCCTGTAACTGGGAATATCCCGGAACGTCAGACACTGCTCCCTGTAACTGGGTAAATCTGGGAACGTCAGACACTGCTCCCTGTAACTGGGTAAATCCGTGAACGTCAGACACTGCTCCCTGTAACTGGGTAAATCCGGGAACGTCAGACACTGCTCCCTGTAACTGGGAATATCCCGGAACGTCAGACACTGCTCCCTGTAACTTGGTAAATCCGGGAACGTCAGACACTGCTCCCTGTAACTGGGACTATCCGGGAACGTCAGACACTGCTCCCTGTAACTGGGAATATCCCAGAACGTCAGACACTGCTCCCTGTAACTGGGTAAATACGGCAACGTCAGACACTGCTCCCTGTAACTGGGAATATCCCGGAACGTCAGACACTGCTCCCTGTAACTGGGTAAATCCGGGAACGTCAGACACTGCTCCCTGTAACTGGGACTATCCGGGAACGTCAGACACTGCTCCCTGTAACTGGGTAAATCAGGGAACGTCAGACACTGCTCCCTGTAACTGGATAAATCCGGGAACGTCAGACACTGCTCTCTGTAACTGGGAATATCCCGGATCGTCAGACACTGCTCCCTGTAACTGGGTAAATCCGGGAACGTCAGACACTGCTCCCTGTAACTGGGACTATCCGGGAACGACAGACACTGCTCCCTGTAACTGGGTAAATCCGGGAACGTCAGACACTGCTCCCTGTAACTGGGACTATCCGGGAACGTCAGACACTGCTCCCTGTAACTGGGTAAATCCGGGAACGTCAGACACTGCTCCCTGTAACTGGGACTATCCGGGAACGTCAGACACTGCTCCCTGTAACTGGATAAATGCGGGAACGTCAGACACTGCTCCCTGTAACTGGGTAAATCCGGGAACGTCAGACACTGCTCCCTCTAACTGGGACAATCCGGGAAAGTCAGACACTGCTCCCTGTAACTGGGTAAATCCGGGAACGTCAGACACTGCTCCCTGTAACTGGGTAAATCCGGGAACGTCAGACACTGCTCCCTGTAAATTGGACTATCCGGGAACGTCAGACACTGCTCCCTGTAACTGGGTAAATCCGGGGGCGTCAGACACTGCTCCCTGTAACTGGGTAAATCCGGGTACGTCAGACACTGCTCCCTGTAACTGGGTAAATCCGGGAACGTCAGACACTGTTCCCTGGAACTGGATAAATCCGGAACGTCAGACACTGCTCCCTGTAACTGGGTAAATCCGGGAACGTCAGACACTGCTCCCTGTAACTGGGTAAATCTGGGAACGTCAGACACTGCTCCCTGTAACTGGGACTATCCGGGAACGTCAGACACTGCTCCCTGTAACTGGGAATATCCCGGAACGTCAGACACTGCTCCCTGTAACTGGGTAAATCCGGGAACGTCAGACACTGCTCCCTGTAACTGGGTAAATCCGGGAACGTCAGACACTACTCCCTGTAACTGGGACTATCCGGGAACGTCAGACACTGCTCCCTGTAACTGGGTAAATCCTGGAACGTCAGACATTGCTCCCTGTAACTGGGTAAATCCGGGAACGTCAGACACTGCTCCCTGTAACTGGGTAAATCCGGGAACGTCAGACACTGCTCCCTGTAACTGGGTAAATCCGGGAACGTCAGACACAGCTTCCTGTAACTGGGTAAATCCGGGAACGTCAGACACTGCTCCCTGTAACTGGGTAAATCCGGGAACCTCAGACACAGCTCCCTGTAACTGGGAATATCCCGGAACGTCAGACACTGCTCCCTGTAACTGGGTAAATCCGGGAACGTCAGACACTGCTCCCTGTAACTGGGTAAATCCGGGAACGTCAGACACTGCTCCCTGTAACTGGGTAAATCCGGGAACGTCAGACACTGCTCCCTGTAACTGGGAATATCCCGGAACGTCAGACACTGCTCCCTGTAACTGGGTAAATCCGGGAACGTCAGACACTGCTCCTTGTAACTGGGTAAATCCGGGAACGTCAGACACAGCTCCCTGTAACTGGGAATATCCCGGAACGTCAGACACTGCTCCCTGTAACTGGGTAAATCCGGGAACGTCAGACACAGCTCCCTGTAACTGGGTAAATCCGGGAACGTCAGACACTGCTCCCTGTAACTGGGTAAATCCGGGAACGTCAGACACTGCTCCCTGTAACTGGGTAAATCCGGGAACGTCAGACACTGCTCCCTGTAACTGGGTAAATCCGGGAACGTCAGACACTGCTCCCTGTAACTGGGTAAATCGGGGAACGTCAGACACTGCTCCCTGTAACTGGGACTATCCGGGAACGTCAGACACTGCTCCCTGTAACTGGGTAAATCCGGGAACGTCAGACACTGCTCCCTGTAACTGGGACTATCCGGGAACGTCAGACACTGCTCCCTGTAACTGGGTAAATCCGGGAACGTCAGACACTGCTCCCTGTAACTGGGACTATCCGGGAACGTCAGACACTGCTCCCTGTAACTGGGTAAATGCGGGAACGTCAGACACTGCTCCCTGTAACTGGGTAAATCCGGGAACGTCAGACGCTGCTCCCTCTAACTGGGACAATCCGGGAAAGTCAGACACTGCTCCCTGTAACTGGGTAAATCCGGGAACGTCAGACACTGCTCCCTGTAACTGGGTAAATCCGGGAACGTCAGACACTGCTCCCTGTAACTGGGACTATCCGGGAACGTCAGACACTGCTCCCTGTAACTGGGTAAATCCGGGGGCGTCAGACACTGCTCCCTGTAACTGGGTAAATCCGGGAACGTCAGACACTGCTCCCTGTAACTGGGTAAATCCGGGAACGTCAGACACTGTTCCCTGGAACTGGATAAATCCGGAACGTCAGACACTGCTCCCTGTAACTGGGTAAATCCGGGAACGTCAGACACTGCTCCCTGTAACTGGGTAAATCTGGGAACGTCAGACACTGCTCCCTGTAACTGGGACTATCCGGGAACGTCAGACACTGCTCCCTGTAACTGGGAATATCCCGGAACGTCAGACACTGCTCCCTGTAACTGGGTAAATCCGGGAACGTCAGACACTGCTCCCTGTAACTGGGTAAATCCGGGAACGTCAGACACTGCTCCCTGTAACTGGGACTATCCGGGAACGTCAGACACTGCTCCCTGTAACTGGATAAATCCTGGAACGTCAGACACTGCTCCCTGTAACTGGGTAAATCCGGGAACGTCAGACACTGCTCCCTGTAACTGGGTAAATCCGGGAACGTCAGACACTGCTCCCTGTAACTGGGTAAATCCGGGAACGTCAGACACAGCTTCCTGTAACTGGGTAAATCCGGGAACGTCAGACACTGCTCCCTGTAACTGGGTAAATCCGGGAACGTCAGACACAGCTCCCTGTAACTGGGTAAATCCGGGAACCTCAGACACAGCTCCCTGTAACTGGGAATATCCCGGAACGTCAGACACTGCTCCCTGTAACTGGGTAAATCCGGGAACGTCAGACACTGCTCCCTGTAACTGGGTAAATCCGGGAACGTCAGACACTGCTCCCTGTAACTGGGTAAATCCGGGAACGTCAGACACTGCTCCCTGTAACTGGGAATATCCCGGAACGTCAGACACTGCTCCCTGTAACTGGGTAAATCCGGGAACGTCAGACACTGCTCCCTGTAACTGGGTAAATCCGGGAACGTCAGACACAGCTCCCTGTAACTGGGAATATCCCGGAACGTCAGACACTGCTCCCTGTAACTGGGTAAATCCGGGAACGTCAGACACAGCTCCCTGTAACTGGGTAAATCCGGGAACGTCAGACACTGCTCCCTGTAACTGGGTAAATCCGGGAACGTCAGACACTGCTCCCTGTAACTGGGTAAATCCGGGAACGTCAGACACTGCTCCCTGTAACTGGGTAAATCCGGGAACGTCAGACACTGCTCCCTGTAACTGGGAATATCCCGGAACGTCAGACACTGCTCCCTGTAACTGGGTAAATTCGGGAACGTCAGACACTGCTCCCTGTAACTGGGTAAATCCGGGAACGTCAGACACTGCTCCCTGTAACTGGGTAAATTCGGGAACGTCAGGCACTGCTCCCTGTAACTGGGTAAATCCGGGAACGTCAGACACTGCTCCCTGTAACTGGGTAAATCCGGGAACGTCAGACACTGCTCCCTGTAACTTTAGTAAATCCGGGAACGTCAGACACTGCTCCCTGTAACTGGGTAAATCCGGGAACGTCAGACACAGCTCCCTGTAACTGGGAATATCCCGGAACGTCAGACACTGCTCCCTGTAACTGGGTAAATTCGGGAACGTCAGACACTGCTCCCTGTAACTGGGTAAATCTGGGAACGTCAGACACAGCTCCCTGTAACTGGGAATATCCCGGAACGTCAGACACTGCTCCCTGTAACAGGGTAAATCCGGGAACGTCAGACACTGCTCCCTGTAACTGGGTAAATCCGGGAACGTCAGACACTGCTCCCTGTAACTGGGTAAATCCGGGAACGTCAGACACTGCTCCCTGTAACTGGGACTATCCGGGAACGTCAGACACTGCTCCCTGTAACTGGGTAAATCCGGGAACGTCAGACACTGCTCCCTGTAACTGGGTAAATCCGGGAACGTCAGACACTGCTCCCTGTAACTGGGTAAATCCGGGAACGTCAGACTCTGCTCCCTGTAACTGGGTAAATCCGGGAACGTCAGACACTGCTCCCTGTAACTGGGTAAATCCGGGAACGTCAGACACTGCTCCCTGTAACTGGGTAAATCCGGGAACGTCAGACACAGCTCCCTGTAACTGGGAATATCCCGGAACGTCAGACACTGCTCCCTGTAACTGTGTAAATCCGGGAACGTCAGACACTGCTCCCTGTAACTGGGTAAATCCGGGAACGTCAGACACTGCTCCCTGTAACTGGGTAAATCCGGGAACGTCCGACACTGCTCCCTGTAACTGGGTAAATCCGGGAACGTCAGACACTGCTCCCTGTAACTGGGTAAATCCGGGAACGTCAGACACTGCTCCCTGTAACTGGGTAAATCCGGGAACTTCAGACACTGCTCCCTGTAACTGGGTAAATCCGGGAACGTCAGACACTGCTCCCTGTAACTGGGTAAATCCGGGAACGTTAGACACAGCTCCCTGTAACTGGGAATATCCCGGAACGTCAGACACTGCTCCCTGTAACTGGGTAAATCCGGGAACGTCAGACACTGCTCCCTGTAACTGGGTAAATCCGGGAACGTCAGACACTGCTCCCTGTAACTGGGTAAATCCGGGAACGTCAGACACTGCTCCCTGTAACTGGGTAAATCCGGGAACTTCAGACACTGCTCCCTGTAACTGGGTAAATCCGGGAACGTCAGACACTGCTCCCTGTAACAGGGTAAATCCGGGAACGTTAGACACAGCTCCCTGTAACTGGGAATATCCCGGAACGTCAGACACTGCTCCCTGTAACTGGGTAAATCCGGGAACGTCAGACACTGCTCCCTGTAACTGGGTAAATCCGGGAACGTCAGACACTGCTCCCTGTAACTGGCTAAATCCGGGAACGTCAGACACTGCTCCCTGTAACTGGGTAAATCCGGGAACGTCAGACACTGCTCCCTGTAACTGGGTAAATCCGGGAACGTCAGACACTGCTCCCTGTAACTGGGTAAATCCGGGAACGTCAGACATAGCTCCCTGTAACTGGGAATATCCCGGAACTTCAGACACTGCTGCCTGTAACTGGGTAAATCCGGGAACGTCAGACACTGCTCCCTGTAACTGTGTAAATCCGGGAACGTCAGACACTGCTCCCTGTATCTGGGTAAATCCGGGAAAGTCACACACTGCTCCCTGTAACTGGGTAAATCCGGGAACGTCAGACACTGCTCACTGTAACTGGGTAAATCCGGGAACGTCAGACACTGCTCCCTGTAACTGGGTAAACCCGGGAACGTCAGACACTGCTCCCTGTAACTGGGACTATCCGGGAACGTCAGACACTGCTCCCTGTAACAGGGTAAATCCGGGAACGTCAGACACTGCTCCCTGTAACTGGGTAAATCCGGGAACGTCAGACCCTCCTCCCTGTAACTGGGTAAATCGGGGAACGTCAGACACTGCTCCCTGTAACTGGGTAAATCCGGGAACGTCAGACACTGCTCCCTGTAACTGGGAATATCCCGGAACGTCAGACACTGCTCCCTGTAACTGGGTAAATCCGGGAATGTCAGACACTGCTCCCTGTAACTGGGTAAATCCGGGAACGTCAGACCCTCCTCCCTGTAACTGGGAATATCCCGGAACGTCAGACACTGCTCCCTGTAACTGGGTAAATCCGGGAACGTCAGACACTGCTCCCTGTAACTGGGTAAATCCGGCAACGTCAGACACTGCTCCCTGTAACTGGGTAAATCCGGGAACGTCAGACACTGCTCCCTGTAACTGGGAATATCCCGGAACGTCAGACACTGCTCCCTGTAACTGGGTAAATCCGGGAACGTCAGACACTGCTCCCTGTAACTGGGACTATCCGGGAACGTCAGACACTGCTCCCTGTAACTGGGTAAATGCGGGAACGTCAGACACTGCTCCCTGTAACTGGGTAAATCCGGGAACGTCAGACACTGCTCCCTCTAACTGGGACAATCCGGGAACGTCAGACACTGCTCCCTGTAACTGGGACTCTCCGGGAACGTCAGACACTGCTCCCAGTAACTGGGTAAATCCGGGAACGTCAGGCACTGCTCCCTGTAACTGGGGAAGTCCGGAACGTCAGACACTGCTCCCTGTAACGGTAAATCTGGGAATGTCAGACACTGCTCCCTGTAACTGGGTAAATCCGGGGACGTCAGACACTGCTCCCTGTAACTGGGTAAATCCGGGAACGTCAGACACTGCTCCCTGGAACTGGGAATATCCCGGAACGTCAGACACTGCTCCCTGTAACTGGGTAAATCCGGGAACGTCAGACACTGCTCCCTGTAACTGGGTAAATCCGGGAACGTCAGACACTGCACCCTGTAACTGGGTAAATCCGGGAACGTCAGACACTGCTCCCTGTAACTGTGTAAATCCGGGAACGTCAGACACTGCTCCCTGTAACTGGGTAAATCCGGGAACGTCAGACACTGCTCCCTGTAACTGGGTAAATCCGGGAACGTCAGACACTGCTCCCTGTAACTGGGTAAATCCGGGAACGTCAGACACTGCTCCCTGTAACTGGGTAAATCCGGGAACGTCAGACACTGCTCCCTGTAACTGGGTAAATCCGGGAACGTCAGACACTGCTCCCTGTAACTGGGTAAATCCGGGAACGTCAGACACTGCTCCCTGTAACTGGGTAAATCCGGGAACGTCAGACACTGCTCCCTGTAACTGGGTAAATCCGGGAACGTCAGACACTGCTCCCTGTAACTGGGTAAATCCGGGAACGTCAGACACTGCTCCCTGTAACTGGGTAAATCCGGGAACGTCAGACACTGCTCCCTGTAACTGGGTAAATCCGGGAACTTCAGACACTGCTCCCTGTAACTGGGTAAATGCGGGAACGTCAGACACTGCTCCCTGTAACTGGGTAAATCCGGGAACGTTAGACACAGCTCCCTGTAACTGGGAATATCCCGGAACGTCAGACACTGCTCCCTGTAACTGGGTAAATCCGGGAACGTCAGACACTGCTCCCTGTAACTGGGTAAATCCGGGAACGTCAGACACTGCTCCCTGTAACTGGGTAAATCCGGGAACGTCAGACACTGCTCCCTGTAACTGGGTAAATCCGGGAACGTCAGAGACTGCTCCCTGTAACTGGGTAAATCCGGGAACGTCAGACACTGCTCCCTGTAACTGGGTAAATCCGGGAACGTCAGACACTGCTCCCTGTAACTGGGTAAATCCGGCAACGTCAGACACTGCTCCCTGTAACTGGGTAAATCCGGGAACGTCAGACACTGCTCCCTGTAACTGGGAATATCCCGGAACGTCAGACACTGCTCCCTGTAACTGGGTAAATCCGGGAACGTCAGACACTGCTCCCTGTAACTGGGACTATCCGGGAACGTCAGACACTGCTCCCTGTAACTGGGTAAATGCGGGAACGTCAGACACTGCTCCCTGTAACTGGGTAAATCCGGGAACGTCAGACACTGCTCCCTGTAACTGGGTAAATCCGGGAACGTCAGACACTGCTCCCTCTAACTGGGACAATCCGGGAACGTCAGACACTGCTCCCTGTAACTGGGACTCTCCGGGAACGTCAGACACTGCTCCCAGTAACTGGGTAAATCCGGGAACGTCAGGCACTGCTCCCTGTAACTGGGGAAGTCCGGAACGTCAGACACTGCTCCCTGTAACGGTAAATTTGGGAATGTCAGACACTGCTCCCTGTAACTGGGTAAATCCGGGAACGTCAGACACAGCTTCCTGTAACTGGGAATATCCCGGAACGTCAGACACTGCTCCCTGTAACTGGGTAAATCCGGGAACGTCAGACACTGCTCCCTGTAACTGGGTAAATCCGGGAACGTCAGACACAGCTTCCTGTAACTGGGAATATCCCGGAACGTCAGACACTGCTCCCTGTAACTGTGTAAATCCGGGAACGTCAGACACTGCTCCCTGTAACTGGGTAAATCCGGAAACGTCAGAAACTGCTCCCTGTAACTGGGTAAATCCGGGAACGTCAGACACTGCTCCCTGTAACTGGGTAAATCCGGGAACGTCAGACACTGCTCCCTGTAACTGGGTAAATCCGGGAACGTCAGACACTGCTCCCTGTAACTGGGTAAATCCGGGAACGTCAGACACTGCTCCCTGTAACTGGGCCTATCCGGGAACGTCAGACACTGCTCCCTGTAACTGGGTAAATCCGGGAACGTCAGACACTGCTCCCTGTAACTGGGACTATCCGGGAACGTCAGACACTGCTCCCTGTAACTGGGTAAATCCGGGAACGTCAGACACTGCTCCCTGTAACTGGGACTATCCGGGAACGTCAGACACTGCTCCCTGTAACTGGATAAATGCGGGAACGTCAGACACTGCTCCCTGTAACTGGGTAAATCCGGGAACGTCAGACACTGCTCCCTCTAACTGGGACAATCCGGGAAAGTCAGACACTGCTCCCTGTAACTGGGTAAATCCGGGAACGTCAGACACTGCTCCCTGTAACTGGGTAAATCCGGGAACGTCAGACACTGCTCCCTGTAACTGGGACTATCCGGGAACGTCAGACACTGCTCCCTGTAACTGGGTAAATCCGGGGGCGTCAGACACTGCTCCCTGTAACTGGGTAAATCCGGGAACGTCAGACACTGCTCCCTGTAACTGGGTAAATCCGGGAACGTCAGACACTGTTCCCTGGAACTGGATAAATCCGGAACGTCAGACACTGCTCCCTGTAACTGGGTAAATCCGGGAACGTCAGACACTGCTCCCTGTAACTGGGTAAATCTGGGAACGTCAGACACTGCTCCCTGTAACTGGGACTATCCGGGAACGTCAGACACTGCTCCCTGTAACTGGGAATATCCCGGAACGTCAGACACTGCTCCCTGTAACTGGGTAAATCCGGGAACGTCAGACACTGCTCCCTGTAACTGGGTAAATCCGGGAACGTCAGACACTACTCCCTGTAACTGGGACTATCCGGGAACGTCAGACACTGCTCCCTGTAACTGGGTAAATCCTGGAACGTCAGACATTGCTCCCTGTAACTGGGTAAATCCGGGAACGTCAGACACTGCTCCCTGTAACTGGGTAAATCCGGGAACGTCAGACACTGCTCCCTGTAACTGGGTAAATCCGGGAACGTCAGACACAGCTTCCTGTAACTGGGTAAATCCGGGAACGTCAGACACTGCTCCCTGTAACTGGGTAAATCCGGGAACCTCAGACACAGCTCCCTGTAACTGGGAATATCCCGGAACGTCAGACACTGCTCCCTGTAACTGGGTAAATCCGGGAACGTCAGACACTGCTCCCTGTAACTGGGTAAATCCGGGAACGTCAGACACTGCTCCCTGTAACTGGGTAAATCCGGGAACGTCAGACACTGCTCCCTGTAACTGGGAATATCCCGGAACGTCAGACACTGCTCCCTGTAACTGGGTAAATCCGGGAACGTCAGACACTGCTCCCTGTAACTGGGTAAATCCGGGAACGTCAGACACAGCTCCCTGTAACTGGGAATATCCCGGAACGTCAGACACTGCTCCCTGTAAATGGGTAAATCCGGGAACGTCAGACACAGCTCCCTGTAACTGGGTAAATCCGGGAACGTCAGACACTGCTCCCTGTAACTGGGTAAATCCGGGAACGTCAGACACTGCTCCCTGTAACTGGGTAAATCCGGGAACGTCAGACACTGCTCCCTGTAACTGGGTAAATCCGGGAACGTCAGACACTGCTCCCTGTAACTGGGTAAATCCGGGAACGTCAGACACTGCTCCCTGTAACTGGGACTATCCGGGAACGTCAGACACTGCCTCCTGTAACTGGGTAAATCCGGGAACGTCAGACACTGCTCCCTGTAACTGGGACTATCCGGGAACGTCAGACACTGCTCCCTGTAACTGGGTAAATCCGGGAACGTCAGACACTGCTCCCTGTAACTGGGACTATCCGGGAACGTCAGACACTGCTCCCTGTAACTGGGTAAATGCGGGAACGTCAGACACTGCTCCCTGTAACTGGGTAAATCCGGGAACGTCAGACGCTGCTCCCTCTAACTGGGACAATCCGGGAAAGTCAGACACTGCTCCCTGTAACTGGGTAAATCCGGGAACGTCAGACACTGCTCCCTGTAACTTGGTAAATCCGGGAACGTCAGACACTGCTCCCTGTAACTGGGACTATCCGGGAACGTCAGACACTGCTCCCTGTAACTGGGTAAATCCGGGGGCGTCAGACACTGCTCCCTGTAACTGGGTAAATCCGGGAACGTCAGACACTGCTCCCTGTAACTGGGTAAATCCGGGAACGTCAGACACTGTTCCCTGGAACTGGATAAATCCGGAACGTCAGACACTGCTCCCTGTAACTGGGTAAATCCGGGAACGTCAGACACTGCTCCCTGTAACTGGGTAAATCTGGGAACGTCAGACACTGCTCCCTGTAACTGGGACTATCCGGGAACGTCAGACACTGCTCCCTGTAACTGGGAATATCCCGGAACGTCAGACACTGCTCCCTGTAACTGGGTAAATCCGGGAACGTCAGACACTGCTCCCTGTAACTGGGTAAATCCGGGAACGTCAGACACTGCTCCCTGTAACTGGGACTATCCGGGAACGTCAGACACTGCTCCCTGTAACTGGATAAATCCTGGAACGTCAGACACTGCTCCCTGTAACTGGGTAAATCCGGGAACGTCAGACACTGCTCCCTGTAACTGGGTAAATCCGGGAACGTCAGACACTGCTCCCTGTAACTGGGTAAATCCGGGAACGTCAGACACAGCTTCCTGTAACTGGGTAAATCCGGGAACGTCAGACACTGCTCCCTGTAACTGGGTAAATCCGGGAACGTCAGACACAGCTCCCTGTAACTGGGTAAATCCGGGAACCTCAGACACAGCTCCCTGTAACTGGGAATATCCCGGAACGTCAGACACTGCTCCCTGTAACTGGGTAAATCCGGGAACGTCAGACACTGCTCCCTGTAACTGGGTAAATCCGGGAACGTCAGACACTGCTCCCTGTAACTGGGTAAATCCGGGAACGTCAGACACTGCTCCCTGTAACTGGGAATATCCCGGAACGTCAGACACTGCTCCCTGTAACTGGGTAAATCCGGGAACGTCAGACACTGCTCCCTGTAACTGGGTAAATCCGGGAACGTCAGACACAGCTCCCTGTAACTGGGAATATCCCGGAACGTCAGACACTGCTCCCTGTAACTGGGTAAATCCGGGAACGTCAGACACAGCTCCCTGTAACTGGGTAAATCCGGGAACGTCAGACACTGCTCCCTGTAACTGGGTAAATCCGGGAACGTCAGACACTGCTCCCTGTAACTGGGTAAATCCGGGAACGTCAGACACTGCTCCCTGTAACTGGGTAAATCCGGGAACGTCAGACACTGCTCCCTGTAACTGGGAATATCCCGGAACGTCAGACACTGCTCCCTGTAACTGGGTAAATTCGGGAACGTCAGACACTGCTCCCTGTAACTGGGTAAATCCGGGAACGTCAGACACTGCTCCCTGTAACTGGGTAAATTCGGGAACGTCAGGCACTGCTCCCTGTAACTGGGTAAATCCGGGAACGTCAGACACTGCTCCCTGTAACTGGGTAAATCCGGGAACGTCAGACACTGCTCCCTGTAACTTTAGTAAATCCGGGAACGTCAGACACTGCTCCCTGTAACTGGGTAAATCCGGGAACGTCAGACACAGCTCCCTGTAACTGGGAATATCCCGGAACGTCAGACACTGCTCCCTGTAACTGGGTAAATTCGGGAACGTCAGACACTGCTCCCTGTAACTGGGTAAATCCGGGAACGTCAGACACAGCTCCCTGTAACTGGGAATATCCCGGAACGTCAGACACTGCTCCCTGTAACAGGGTAAATCCGGGAACGTCAGACACTGCTCCCTGTAACTGGGTAAATCCGGGAACGTCAGACACTGCTCCCTGTAACTGGGTAAATCCGGGAACGTCAGACACTGCTCCCTGTAACTGGGACTATCCGGGAACGTCAGACACTGCTCCCTGTAACTGGGTAAATCCGGGAACGTCAGACACTGCTCCCTGTAACTGGGTAAATCCGGGAACGTCAGACACTGCTCCCTGTAACTGGGTAAATCCGGGAACGTCAGACTCTGCTCCCTGTAACTGGGTAAATCCGGGAACGTCAGACACTGCTCCCTGTAACTGGGTAAATCCGGGAACGTCAGACACTGCTCCCTGTAACTGGGTAAATCCGGGAACGTCAGACACAGCTCCCTGTAACTGGGAATATCCCGGAACGTCAGACACTGCTCCCTGTAACTGTGTAAATCCGGGAACGTCAGACACTGCTCCCTGTAACTGGGTAAATCCGGGAACGTCAGACACTGCTCCCTGTAACTGGGTAAATCCGGGAACGTCCGACACTGCTCCCTGTAACTGGGTAAATCCGGGAACGTCAGACACTGCTCCCTGTAACTGGGTAAATCCGGGAACGTCAGACACTGCTCCCTGTAACTGGGTAAATCCGGGAACTTCAGACACTGCTCCCTGTAACTGGGTAAATCCGGGAACGTCAGACACTGCTCCCTGTAACTGGGTAAATCCGGGAACGTTAGACACAGCTCCCTGTAACTGGGAATATCCCGGAACGTCAGACACTGCTCCCTGTAACTGGGTAAATCCGGGAACGTCAGACACTGCTCCCTGTAACTGGGTAAATCCGGGAACGTCAGACACTGCTCCCTGTAACTGGGTAAATCCGGGAACGTCAGACACTGCTCCCTGTAACTGGGTAAATCCGGGAACTTCAGACACTGCTCCCTGTAACTGGGTAAATCCGGGAACGTCAGACACTGCTCCCTGTAACAGGGTAAATCCGGGAACGTTAGACACAGCTCCCTGTAACTGGGAATATCCCGGAACGTCAGACACTGCTCCCTGTAACTGGGTAAATCCGGGAACGTCAGACACTGCTCCCTGTAACTGGGTAAATCCGGGAACGTCAGACACTGCTCCCTGTAACTGGCTAAATCCGGGAACGTCAGACACTGCTCCCTGTAACTGGGTAAATCCGGGAACGTCAGACACTGCTCCCTGTAACTGGGTAAATCCGGGAACGTCAGACACTGCTCCCTGTAACTGGGTAAATCCGGGAACGTCAGACATAGCTCCCTGTAACTGGGAATATCCCGGAACTTCAGACACTGCTGCCTGTAACTGGGTAAATCCGGGAACGTCAGACACTGCTCCCTGTAACTGTGTAAATCCGGGAACGTCAGACACTGCTCCCTGTATCTGGGTAAATCCGGGAAAGTCACACACTGCTCCCTGTAACTGGGTAAATCCGGGAACGTCAGACACTGCTCACTGTAACTGGGTAAATCCGGGAACGTCAGACACTGCTCCCTGTAACTGGGTAAACCCGGGAACGTCAGACACTGCTCCCTGTAACTGGGACTATCCGGGAACGTCAGACACTGCTCCCTGTAACAGGGTAAATCCGGGAACGTCAGACACTGCTCCCTGTAACTGGGTAAATCCGGGAACGTCAGACCCTCCTCCCTGTAACTGGGTAAATCGGGGAACGTCAGACACTGCTCCCTGTAACTGGGTAAATCCGGGAACGTCAGACACTGCTCCCTGTAACTGGGAATATCCCGGAACGTCAGACACTGCTCCCTGTAACTGGGTAAATCCGGGAATGTCAGACACTGCTCCCTGTAACTGGGTAAATCCGGGAACGTCAGACCCTCCTCCCTGTAACTGGGAATATCCCGGAACGTCAGACACTGCTCCCTGTAACTGGGTAAATCCGGGAACGTCAGACACTGCTCCCTGTAACTGGGTAAATCCGGCAACGTCAGACACTGCTCCCTGTAACTGGGTAAATCCGGGAACGTCAGACACTGCTCCCTGTAACTGGGAATATCCCGGAACGTCAGACACTGCTCCCTGTAACTGGGTAAATCCGGGAACGTCAGACACTGCTCCCTGTAACTGGGACTATCCGGGAACGTCAGACACTGCTCCCTGTAACTGGGTAAATGCGGGAACGTCAGACACTGCTCCCTGTAACTGGGTAAATCCGGGAACGTCAGACACTGCTCCCTCTAACTGGGACAATCCGGGAACGTCAGACACTGCTCCCTGTAACTGGGACTCTCCGGGAACGTCAGACACTGCTCCCAGTAACTGGGTAAATCCGGGAACGTCAGGCACTGCTCCCTGTAACTGGGGAAGTCCGGAACGTCAGACACTGCTCCCTGTAACGGTAAATCTGGGAATGTCAGACACTGCTCCCTGTAACTGGGTAAATCCGGGGACGTCAGACACTGCTCCCTGTAACTGGGTAAATCCGGGAACGTCAGACACTGCTCCCTGGAACTGGGAATATCCCGGAACGTCAGACACTGCTCCCTGTAACTGGGTAAATCCGGGAACGTCAGACACTGCTCCCTGTAACTGGGTAAATCCGGGAACGTCAGACACTGCACCCTGTAACTGGGTAAATCCGGGAACGTCAGACACTGCTCCCTGTAACTGGGTAAATCCGGGAACGTCAGACACAGCTTCCTGTAACTGGGAATATCCCGGAACGTCAGACACTGCTCCCTGTAACTGTGTAAATCCGGGAACGTCAGACACTGCTCCCTGTAACTGGGTAAATCCGGGAACGTCAGACACTGCTCCCTGTAACTGGGTAAATCCGGGAACGTCAGACACTGCTCCCTGTAACTGGGTAAATCCGGGAACGTCAGACACTGCTCCCTGTAACTGGGTAAATCCGGGAACGTCAGACACTGCTCCCTGTAACTGGGTAAATCCGGGAACGTCAGACACTGCTCCCTGTAACTGGGTAAATCCGGGAACGTCAGACACTGCTCCCTGTAACTGGGTAAATCCGGGAACGTCAGACACTGCTCCCTGTAACTGGGTAAATCCGGGAACGTCAGACACTGCTCCCTGTAACTGGGTAAATCCGGGAACGTCAGACACTGCTCCCTGTAACTGGGTAAATCCGGGAACGTCAGACACTGCTCCCTGTAACTGGGTAAATCCGGGAACGTCAGACACTGCTCCCTGTAACTGGGTAAATCCGGGAACTTCAGACACTGCTCCCTGTAACTGGGTAAATGCGGGAACGTCAGACACTGCTCCCTGTAACTGGGTAAATCCGGGAACGTTAGACACAGCTCCCTGTAACTGGGAATATCCCGGAACGTCAGACACTGCTCCCTGTAACTGGGTAAATCCGGGAACGTCAGACACTGCTCCCTGTAACTCGGTAAATCCGGGAACGTCAGACACTGCTCCCTGTAACTGGGTAAATCCGGGAACGTCAGACACTGCTCCCTGTAACTGGGTAAATCCGGGAACGTCAGAGACTGCTCCCTGTAACTGGGTAAATCCGGGAACGTCAGACACTGCTCCCTGTAACTGGGTAAATCCGGGAACGTCAGACACTGCTCCCTGTAACTGGGTAAATCCGGCAACGTCAGACACTGCTCCCTGTAACTGGGTAAATCCGGGAACGTCAGACACTGCTCCCTGTAACTGGGAATATCCCGGAACGTCAGACACTGCTCCCTGTAACTGGGTAAATCCGGGAACGTCAGACACTGCTCCCTGTAACTGGGACTATCCGGGAACGTCAGACACTGCTCCCTGTAACTGGGTAAATGCGGGAACGTCAGACACTGCTCCCTGTAACTGGGTAAATCCGGGAACGTCAGACACTGCTCCCTGTAACTGGGTAAATCCGGGAACGTCAGACACTGCTCCCTCTAACTGGGACAATCCGGGAACGTCAGACACTGCTCCCTGTAACTGGGACTCTCCGGGAACGTCAGACACTGCTCCCAGTAACTGGGTAAATCCGGGAACGTCAGGCACTGCTCCCTGTAACTGGGGAAGTCCGGAACGTCAGACACTGCTCCCTGTAACGGTAAATTTGGGAATGTCAGACACTGCTCCCTGTAACTGGGTAAATCCGGGAACGTCAGACACAGCTTCCTGTAACTGGGAATATCCCGGAACGTCAGACACTGCTCCCTGTAACTGGGTAAATCCGGGAACGTCAGACACTGCTCCCTGTAACTGGGTAAATCCGGGAACGTCAGACACAGCTTCCTGTAACTGGGAATATCCCGGAACGTCAGACACTGCTCCCTGTAACTGTGTAAATCCGGGAACGTCAGACACTGCTCCCTGTAACTGGGTAAATCCGGAAACGTCAGAAACTGCTCCCTGTAACTGGGTAAATCCGGGAACGTCAGACACTGCTCCCTGTAACTGGGTAAATCCGGGAACGTCAGACACTGCTCCCTGTAACTGGGTAAATCCGGGAACGTCAGACACTGCTCCCTGTAACTGGGTAAATCCGGGAACGTCAGACACTGCTCCCAGTAACTGGGAATGTCCCGGAACGTCAGACACTGCTCCCTGTAACTGGGTAAATCCGGGAACGTCAGACACTGCTCCCTGTAACTGGGTAAATCCGGGAACTTCAGACACTGCTCCCTGTAACTGGGTAAATCCGGGAACGTCAGACACTGCTCCCTGTAACTGGGTAAATCCGGGAACGTTAGACACAGCTCCCTGTAACTGGGAATATCCCGGAACGTCAGACACTGCTCCCTGTAACTGGGTAAATCCGGGAACGTCAGACACTGCTCCCTGAAACTGGGTAAATCCGGGAACGTCAGACACTGCTCCCTGTAACTGGGTAAATCCGGGAACGTCAGACACTGCTCCCTGTAACTGGGTAAATCCGGGAACGTCAGAGACTGCTCCCTGTAACTGGGTAAATCCGGGAACGTCAGGCACTGCTCCCTGTAACTGGGTAAATCCGGGAACGTCAGACACTGCTCCCTGTAACTGGGTAAATCCGGCAACGTCAGACACTGCTCCCTGTAACTGGGTAAATCCGGGAACGTCAGACACTGCTCCCTGTAACTGGGACAATCCGGGAACGTCAGACACTGCTCCCTGTAACTGGGTAAATCCGGGAACGTCAGACACTGCTCCCTGTAACTGGGTAAATCCGGGAACGTCAGACACTGCTCCCTGTAACTGGGACTATCCGGGAACGTCAGACACTGCTCCCTGTAACTGGGTAAATGCGGGAACGTCAGACACTGCTCCCTGTAACTGGGTAAATCCGGAAACGTCAGACACTGCTCCCTCTAACTGGGACAATCCGGGAACGTCAGACACTGCTCCCTGTAACTGGGACTCTCCGGGAACGTCAGACACTGCTCCCAGTAACTGGGTAAATCCGGGAACGTCAGGCACTGCTCCCTGTAACTGGGGAAGTCCGGAACGTCAGACACTGCTCCCTATAACGGTAAATCTGGGAATGTCAGACACTGCTCCCTGTAACTGGGTAAATCCGGGAACGTCAGACACAGCTTCCTGTAACTGGGAATATCCCGGAACGTCAGACACTGCTCCCTGTAACTGGGTAAATCCGGGAACGTCAGACACTGCTCCCTGTAACTGGGTAAATCCGGGAACGTCAGACACTGCTCCCTGTAACTGGGTAAATCCGGGAACGTCAGACACAGCTTCCTGTAACTGGGAATATCCCGGAACGTCAGACACTGCTCCCTGTAACTGTGTAAATCCGGGAACGTCAGACACTGCTCCCTGTAACTGGGTAAATCCGGAAACGTCAGACACTGCTCCCTGTAACTGGGTAAATCCGGGAACGTCAGACACTGCTCCCTGTAACTGGGTAAATCCGGAAACGTCAGACACTGCTCCCTGTAACTGGGTAAATCCGGGAACGTCAGACACTGCTCCCTGTAACTGGGTAAATCCGGAAACGTCAGACACTGCTCCCTGTAACTGGGTAAATCCGGGAACGTCAGACACTGCTCCCTGTAACTGGGTAAATCCGGAAACGTCAGACACTGCTCCCTGTAACTGGGTAAATCCGGGAACGTCAGACACTGCTCCCTGTAACTGGGTAAATCCGGGAACGTCAGACACTGCTCCCTGTAACTGGGTAAATCCGGGAACGTCAGACACTGCTCCCTGTAACTGGGTAAATCCGGGAACGTCAGACACTGCTCCCTGTAACTGGGTAAATCCGGGAACGTCAGACACTGCTCCCTGTAACTGGGTAAATCCGGAAACGTCAGACACTGCTCCCTGTAACTGGGTAAATCCGGGAACGTCAGACACTGCTCCCTGTAACTGGGTAAATCCGGGAACTTCAGACACTGCTCCCTGTAACTGGGTAAATCCGGGAACGTCAGACACAGCTCCCTGTAACTGGGAATATCCCGGAACGTCAGACACTGCTCCCTGTAACTGGGTAAATCCGGGAACGTCAGACACTGCTCCCTGTAACTGGGTAAATCCGGGAACGTCAGACACTGCTCCCTGTAACTGGGTAAATCCGGGAACGTCAGACACTGCTCCCTGTAACTGGGTAAATCCGGGAACGTCAGAGACTGCTCCCTGTAACTGGGTAAATCCGGGAACGTCAGACACTGCTCCCTGTAACTGGGTAAATCCGGGAACGTCAGACATAGCTCCCTGTAACTGGGAATATCCCGGAACGTCAGACACTGCTGCCTGTAACTGGGTAAATCCGGGAACGTCAGACACAGCTCCCTGTAACTGTGTAAATCCGGGAACGTCAGACACTGCTCCCTGTATCTGGGTAAATCCGGGAACGTCAGACACTGCTCCCTGTAACTGGGTAAATCCGGGAACGTCAGACACTGCTCCCTGTAACTGGGTAAACCCGGGAACGTCAGACACTGCTCCCTGTAACTGGGACTATCCGGGAACGTCAGACACTGCTCCCTGTAACAGGGTAAATCCGGGAACGTCAGACACTGCTCCCTGTAACTGGGTAAATCCGGGAACGTCAGACACTGCTCCCTGTAACTGGGTAAATCCGGGAACGTCAGACACTGCTCCCTGTAACTGGGTAAATCCGGGAACGTCAGACACTGCTCCCTGTAACTGGGTAAATCCGGGAACGTCAGACCCTCCTCCCTGTAACTGGGTAAATCGGGGAACGTCAGACACTGCTCCCTGTAACTGGGACAATCCGGGAACGTCAGACACTGCTCCCTGTAACTGGGTAAATCCGGGAACGTCAGACACTGCTCCCTGTAACTGGGTAAATCCGGGAACGTCAGACCCTCCTCCCTGTAACTGGGAATATCCCGGAACGTCAGACACTGCTCCCTGTAACTGGGTAAATCCGGGAACGTCAGACACTGCTCCCTGTAACTGGGACTATCCGGGAACGTCAGACACTGCTCCCTGTAACTGGGTAAATCCGGGAAAGTCAGACACTGCTCCCTGTAACTGGGTAAATCCGGGAACGTCAGACACTGCTCCCTGTAACTGGGTAAATCCGGGAACGTCAGACCCTCCTCCCTGTAACTGGGAATATCCCGGAACGTCAGACACTGCTCCCTGTAACTGGGTAAATCCGTGAACGTCAGACACTGCTCCCTGTAACTGGGTAAATCCCGGAACGTCAGACACTGCTCCCTGTAACTGGGTAAATCCGGGAACGTCAGACACTGCTCCCTGTAACTGGGACTATCCGGGAACGTCAGACACTGCTCCCTGTAACTGGGTAAATCCGGGAACGTCAGACACTGCTCCCTGTAACTGGGAATATCCCGGAACGTCAGACACTGCTCCCTGTAACTGGGAATATCCCGGAACGTCAGACACTGCTCCCTGTAACTGGGTAAATCCGGGAACGTCAGATACTGCTCCCTGTAAGTGGGTAAATCCGGGAACGTCAGACACTGCTCCCTGTAACTGGGACTATCCGGGAACGTCAGACACTGCTCCCTGTAACTGGGACTATCCGGGAACGTCAGACTCTGCTCCCTGTAACTGGGTAAATCCGGGAATGTTAGACACTGCTCCCTGTAACTGGGACTATCCGGGAACGTCAGACACTGCTCCCTGTAACTGGGTAAATCCGGGAACGTCAGAGACTGCTCCCTGTAACTGGGACTATCCGGGAACGTCAGACACTGCTCTCTGTCACTGGGTAAATCCGGGAACTTCAGACACTGCTCCCTGTAACTGGGAATATCCCGGAACGTCAGACACTGCTCCCTGTAACTGGGAATATCCCGGAACGTCAGACACTGCTCACTGTAACTGGGTAAATGCGGGAATGTCAGACACTGCTCCCTGTAACTGGGAATATCCCGGAACGTCAGACACTGCTCACTGTAACTGGGAATATCCCGGAACGTCAGACACAGCTCCCTGTAACTGGGTAAATCCGGGAACTTCAGACACTGCTCCCTGTAACTGGGAATATCCCGGAACGTCAGACACTGCTCCCTGTAACTGGGAATATCCCGGAACGTCAGACACTGCTCACTGTAACTGGGTAAATGCGGGAACGTCAGACACTGCTCCCTGTAACTGGGTAAATCCGGGAACGTCAGACACTGCTCCCTGTAACTGGGACTATCCGGGAACGTCAGACACTGCTCCCTGTAACTGGGAATATCCCGGAACGTCAGACACTGCTCCCTGTAACTGGGTAAATCCGGGAACGTCAGACACTGCTCCCTGTAACTGGGTAAATCTGGGAACGTCAGACACTGCTCCCTGTAACTGGGTAAATCTGGGAACGTCAGACACTGCTCCCTGTAACTGGGACTATCCGGGAACGTCAGACACTGCTCCCTGTAACTGTGTAAATCTGGGAACGTCAGACACTGCTCCCTGTAACTGGGACTATCCGGGAACGTCAGACACTGCTCCCTGTAACTGGGAATATCCCGGAACGTCAGACACTGCTCCCTGTAACTGGGTAAATCCGGGAACGTCAGACACTGCTCCCTGTAACTGGGTAAATCCGGGAACGTCAGACACTGCTCCCTGTAACTGGGTAAATCCGGGAACGTCAGACACTGCTCCCTGTAACTGGGTAAATCCGGGAACGTCAGACACTGCTCCCTGTAACTGGGTAAATCTGGGAACGTCAGACACTGCTCCCTGTAACTGGGACTATCCGGGAACGTCAGACACTGCTCCCTGTAACTGGGTAAATCCTGGAACGTCAGACACTGCTCCCTGTAACTGGGTAAATCCGGGAACGTCAGACACTGCTCCCTGTAACTGGGTAAATCCGGGAACGTCAGACACTGCTTCCTGTAACTGGGTAAATCCGGGAACGTCAGACACTGCTCCCTGTAACTGGGTAAATCCGGGAACGTCAGACACAGCTCCCTGTAACTGGGAATATCCCGGAACGTCAGACACTGCTCCCTGTAACTGGGTAAATCCGGGAACGTCAGACACTGCTCCCTGTAACTGGGTAAATCCGGGAACGTCAGACACTGCTCCCTGTAACTGGGTAAATCCGGGAACGTCAGACACTGCTCCCTGTAACTGGGTAAATCCGGGAACGTCAGACACTGCTCCCTGTAACTGGGTAAATCCGGGAACGTCAGACACTGCTCCCTGTAACTGGGTAAATCCGGGAACGTCAGACACAGCTCCCTGTAACTGGGAATATCCCGGAACGTCAGACACTGCTCCCTGTAACTGGGTAAATTCGGGAACGTCAGACACTGCTCCCTGTAACTGGGTAAATCTGGGAACGTCAGACACTGCTCCCTGTAACTGGGTAAATCCGAGAACGTCAGACACTGCTCCCTGTAACTTTAGTAAATCCAGGAAATTCAGACACTGCTCCCTGTAACTGGGACAATCCGGGAACGTCAGACACTGCTCCCTGTAACTGGGTAAATCCGGGCACGTCAGACTCTGCTCCCTGTAACTGGGTAAATCCGGGAACGTCAGACACTGCTCCCTGTAACTGGGTAAATCCGGGAACGTCAGACACTGCTCCCTGTAACTGGGACAATCCGGGAACGTCAGACACTGCTCCCTGTAACTGGGTAAATACGGGGACGTCAGACACTGCTCCCTGTAACTGGGTAAATCCGGGAACGTCAGACACTGCTCCCTGTAACTGGGTAACCCGGGAACGTCAGACCCTCCTCCCTGTAACTGGGAATATCCCGGAACGTCAGACACTGCTCCCTGTAACTGGGTAAATCCGGGAACGTCAGACACTGCTCCCTGTAACTGGGTAAATCCGGGAACGTCAGACACTGCTCCCTGTAACTGGGACTATCCGGGAACGTCAGACACTGCTCCCTGTAACTGGGTAAATCCGGGAACGTCAGACACTGCTCCCTGTAACTGGGTAAATCCGGGAACGTCAGACACTGCTCCCTGTAACTGGGAATATCCCGGAACGTCAGACACTGCTCCCTGTAACTGGGAATATCCCGGAACGTCAGACACTGCTCCCTGTAACTGGGTAAATTAGGGAACGTCAGACACTGCTCCCTGTAACTGGGACTATCCGGGAACGTCAGACACTGCTCCCTGTAACTGGGTAAATCCGGGAACGTCAGACACTGCTCCTTGTAACTGGGACTATCCGGGAACGTCAGACACTGCTCCCTGTAACTGGGTAAATCCGGGAACGTCAGACACTGCTCCCTGTAACTGGGACTATCCGGGAACGTCAGACACTGCTCCCTGTAACTGGGTAAATGCGGGAACGTCAGACACTGCTCCCTGTAACTGGGTAAATCCGGGAACGTCAGACACTGCTCCCTCTAACTGGGACAATCCGGGAAAGTCAGACACTGCTCCCTGTAACTGGGTAAATCCGGGAACGTCAGACACTGCTCCCTGTAACTGGGTAAATCCGGGAACGTCAGACACTGCTCCCTGTAACTGGGTAAATCCGGGAACGTCAGACACTGCTCCCTGTAACTGGGACTATCCGGGAACGTCAGACACTGCTCCCTGTAACTGGGTAAATCCGGGAACGTCAGGCACTGCTCCCTGTAACTGGGGAAGTCCGGAACGTCAGACACTGCTCCCTGTAACTGGGACTATCCGGGAACGTCAGACACTGCTCCCTGTAACTGGGTAAATCCGGGGGCGTCAGACACTGCTCCCTGTAACTGGGTAAATCCGGGAACGTCAGACACTGCTCCCTGTAACTGGGTAAATCCGGGAACGTCAGACACTGTTCCCTGGAACTGGATAAATCCGGAACGTCAGACACTGCTCCCTGTAACTGGGTAAATCCGGGAACGTCAGACACTGCTCCCTGTAACTGGGTAAATCTGGGAACGTCAGACACTGCTCCCTGTAACTGGGACTATCCGGGAACGTCAGACACTGCTCCCTGTAACTGGGAATATCCCGGAACGTCAGACACTGCTCCCTGTAACTGGGTAAATCCGGGAACGTCAGACACTGCTCCCTGTAACTGGGTAAATCCGGGAACGTCAGACACTGCTCCCTGTAACTGGGACTATCCGGGAACGTCAGACACTGCTCCCTGTAACTGGGTAAATCCTGGAACGTCAGACACTGCTCCCTGTAACTGGGTAAATCCGGGAACGTCAGACACTGCTCCCTGTAACTGGGTAAATCCGGGAACGTCAGACACTGCTCCCTGTAACTGGGTAAATCCGGGAACGTCAGACACAGCTTCCTGTAACTGGGTAAATCCGGGAACGTCAGACACTGCTCCCTGTAACTGGGTAAATCCGGGAACGTCAGACACAGCTCCCTGTAACTGGGAATATCCCGGAACGTCAGACACTGCTCCCTGTAACTGGGTAAATCCGGGAACGTCAGACACTGCTCCCTGTAACTGGGTAAATCCGGGAACGTCAGACACTGCTCCCTGTAACTGGGTAAATCCGGGAACGTCAGACACTGCTCCCTGTAACCGGGTAAATCCGGGAACGTCAGACACTGCTCCCTGTAACTGGGTAAATCCGGGAACGTCAGACACAGCTCCCTGTAACTGGGAATATCCCGGAACGTCAGACACTGCTCCCTGTAACTGGGTAAATTCGGGAACGTCAGACACTGCTCCCTGTAACTGGGTAAATCCGGGAACGTCAGACACTGCTCCCTGTAACTGGGTAAATCCGGGAACGTCAGACACTGCTCCCTGTAACTTTAGTAAATCCGGGAAATTCAGACACTGCTCCCTGTAACTGGGACAATCCGGGAACGTCAGACACTGCTCCCTGTAACTGGGTAAATCCGGGAATGTTAGACACTGCTCCCTGTAACTGGGTAAATCTGGGAACGTCAGACACTGCTCCCTGTAACTGGGACTATCCGGGAACGTCAGACACTGCTCCCTGTAACTGGGTAAATCTGGGAACGTCAGACACTGCTCCCTGTAACTGGGACTATCCGGGAACGTCAGACACTGCTCCCTGTAACTGGGAATATCCCGGAACGTCAGACACTGCTCCCTGTAACTGGGTAAATCCGGGAACGTCAGACACTGCTCCCTGTAACTGGGTAAATCCGGGAACGTCAGACACTGCTCCCTGTAACTGGGTAAATCCGGGAACGTCAGACACTGCTCCCTGTAACTGGGTAAATCCGGGAACGTCAGACACTGCTCCCTGTAACTGGGTAAATCTGGGAACGTCAGACACTGCTCCCTGTAACTGGGACTATCCGGGAACGTCAGACACTGCTCCCTGTAACTGGGTAAATCCTGGAACGTCAGACACTGCTCCCTGTAACTGGGTAAATCCGGGAACGTCAGACACTGCTCCCTGTAACTGGGTAAATCCGGGAACGTCAGACACAGCTTCCTGTAACTGGGTAAATCCGGGAACGTCAGACACTGCTCCCTGTAACTGGGTAAATCCGGGAACGTCAGACACAGCTCCCTGTAACTGGGAATATCCCGGAACGTCAGACACTGCTCCCTGTAACTGGGTAAATCCGGGAACGTCAGACACTGCTCCCTGTAACTGGGTAAATCCGGGAACGTCAGACACTGCTCCCTGTAACTGGGTAAATCCGGGAACGTCAGACACTGCTCCCTGTAACTGGGTAAATCCGGGAACGTCAGACACTGCTGCCTGTAACTGGGTAAATCCGGGAACGTCAGACACTGCTCCCTGTAACTGGGTAAATCCGGGAACGTCAGACACAGCTCCCTGTAACTGGGAATATCCCGGAACGTCAGACACTGCTCCCTGTAACTGGGTAAATTCGGGAACGTCAGACACTGCTCCCTGTAACTGGGTAAATCTGGGAACGTCAGACACTGCTCCCTGTAACTGGGTAAATCCGGGAACGTCAGACACTGCTCCCTGTAACTTTAGTAAATCCAGGAAATTCAGACACTGCTCCCTGTAACTGGGACAATCCGGGAACGTCAGACACTGCTCCCTGTAACTGGGTAAATCCGGGCACGTCAGACTCTGCTCCCTGTAACTGGGTAAATCCGGGAACGTCAGACACTGCTCCCTGTAACTGGGTAAATCCGGGAACGTCAGACACTGCTCCCTGTAACTGGGACAATCCGGGAACGTCAGACACTGCTCCCTGTAACTGGGTAAATACGGGAACGTCAGACACTGCTCCCTGTAACTGGGTAAATCCGGGAACGTCAGACACTGCTCCCTGTAACTGGGTAAATCCGGGAACGTCAGACCCTCCTCCCTGTAACTGGGAATATCCCGGAACGTCAGACACTGCTCCCTGTAACTGGGTAAATCCGGGAACGTCAGACACTGCTCCCTGTAACTGGGTAAATCCGGGAACGTCAGACACTGCTCCCTGTAACTGGGACTATCCGGGAACGTCAGACACTGCTCCCTGTAACTGGGTAAATCCGGGAACGTCAGACACTGCTCCCTGTAACTGGGTAAATCCGGGAACGTCAGACACTGCTCCCTGTAACTGGGTAAATCCGGCAACGTCAGACACTGCTCCCTGTAACTGGGAATATCCCGGAACGTCAGACACTGCTCCCTGTAACTGGGAATATCCCGGAACGTCAGACACTGCTCCCTGTAACTGGGTAAATCCGGGAACGTCAGACACTGCTCCCTGTAACTGGGACTATCCGGGAACGTCAGACACTGCTCCCTGTAACTGGGTAAATCCGGGAACGTCAGACACTGCTCCCTGTAACTGGGACTATCCGGGAACGTCAGACACTGCTCCCTGTAACTGGGTAAATCCGGGAACTCAGACACTGCTCCCTGTAACTGGGACTATCCGGGAACGTCAGTCACTGCTCCCTGTAACTGGGTAAATGCGGGAACGTCAGACACTGCTCCCTGTAACTGGGTAAATCCGGGAACGTCAGACACTGCTCCCTCTAACTGGGACAATCCGGGAAAGTCAGACACTGCTCCCTGTAACTGGGTAAATCCGGGAACGTCAGACACTGCTCCCTGTAACTGGGTAAATCCGGGAACGTCAGACACTGCTCCCTGTAACTGGGTAAATCCCGGAACGTCAGACACTGCTCCCTGTAACTGGGACTATCCGGGAACGTCAGACACTGCTCCCTGTAACTGGGTAAATCCGGGAACGTCAGGCACTGCTCCCTGTAACTGGGGAAGTCCGGAACGTCAGACACTGCTCCCTGTAACTGGGACTATCCGGGAACGTCAGACACTGCTCCCTGTAACTGGGTAAATCCGGGGGCGTCAGACACTGCTCCCTGTAACTGGGTAAATCCGGGAACGTCAGACACTGCTCCCTGTAACTGGGTAAATCCGGGAACGTCAGACACTGTTCCCTGGAACTGGATAAATCCGGAACGTCAGACACTGCTCCCTGTAACTGGGTAAATCCGGGAACGTCAGACACTGCTCCCTGTAACTGGGTAAATCTGGGAACGTCAGACACTGCTCCCTGTAACTGGGACTATCCGGGAACGTCAGACACTGCTCCCTGTAACTGGGAATATCCCGGAACGTCAGACACTGCTCCCTGTAACTGGGTAAATCCGGGAACGTCAGACACTGCTCCCTGTAACTGGGTAAATCCGGGAACGTCAGACACTGCTCCCTGTAACTGGGACTATCCGGGAACGTCAGACACTGCTCCCTGTAACTGGGTAAATCCTGGAACGTCAGACACTGCTCCCTGTAACTGGGTAAATCCGGGAACGTCAGACACTGCTCCCTGTAACTGGGTAAATCCGGGAACGTCAGACACTGCTCCCTGTAACTGGGTAAATCCGGGAACGTCAGACACAGCTTCCTGTAACTGGGTAAATACGGGAACGTCAGACACTGCTCCCTGTAACTGGGTAAATCCGGGAACGTCAGACACAGCTCCCTGTAACTGGGAATATCCCGGAACGTCAGACACTGCTCCCTGTAACTGGGTAAATCCGGGAACGTCAGACACTGCTCCCTGTAACTGGGTAAATCCGGGAACGTCAGACACTGCTCCCTGTAACTGGGTAAATCCGGGAACGTCAGACACTGCTCCCTGTAACCGGGTAAATCCGGGAACGTCAGACACTGCTCCCTGTAACTGGGTAAATCCGGGAACGTCAGACACAGCTCCCTGTAACTGGGAATATCCCGGAACGTCAGACACTGCTCCCTGTAACTGGGTAAATTCGGGAACGTCAGACACTGCTCCCTGTAACTGGGTAAATCCGGGAACGTCAGACACTGCTCCCTGTAACTGGGTAAATCCGGGAACGTCAGACACTGCTCCCTGTAACTTTAGTAAATGCGGGAAATTCAGACACTGCTCCCTGTAACTGGGACAATCCGGGAACGTCAGACACTGCTCCCTGTAACTGGGTAAATCCGGGAACGTCAGACACTGCTCCCTGTAACTGGGTAAATCCGGGAACGTCAGACACAGCTCCCTGTAACTGGGAATATCCCGGAACGTCAGACACTGCTCCCTGTAACTGGGTAAATTCGGGAACGTCAGACACTGCTCCCTGTAACTGGGTAAATCCGGGAACGTCAGACACTGCTCCCTGTAACTGGGTAAATCCGGGAACGTCAGACACTGCTCCCTGTAACTTTAGTAAATCCGGGAAATTCAGACACTGCTCCCTGTAACTGGGACAATCCGGGAACGTCAGACACTGCTCCCTGTAACTGGGTAAATCCGGGAACGTCAGACTCTGCTCCCTGTAACAGGGTAAATCCGGGAACGTCAGACTCTGCTCCCTGTAACTGGGTAAATCCGGGAACGTCAGACACTGCTCCCTGTAACTGGGACAATCCGGGAACGTCAGACACTGCTCCCTGTAACTGGGTAAATCCGGGAACGTCAGACACTGCTCCCTGTAACTGGGTAAATCCGGGAAAGTCAGACTCTGCTCCCTGTAACTGGGTAAATCCGGGAACGTCAGACACTGCTCCCTGTAACTGGGTAAATCCGGGAACGTCAGACACTGCTCCCTGTAACTGGGTAAATCCGGGAACGTCAGACACTGCTCCCTGTAACTGGGACAATCCGGGAACGTCAGACACTGCTCCCTGTAACTGGGTAAATACGGGAACGTCAGACACTGCTCCCTGTAACTGGGTAAATCCGGGAACGTCAGACACTGCTCCCTGTAACTGGTTAAATCCGGGAACGTCAGACACTGCTCCCTGTAACTGGGTAAATCCGGGAACATCAGACCCTCCTTCCTGTAAATGGGTAAATTCGGGAACGTCAGACACTGCTCCCTGTACCTGGGTAAATCCGGGAACGTCAGACACTGCTCCCTGTAACTGGGACAATCCGGGAACGTCAGACACTGCTCCCTGTAACTGGGTAAATCCGGGAACGTCAGACACTGCTCCCTGTAACTGGGAATATCCCAGAACGTCAGACACTTCTCCCTGTAACTGGGTAAATCCGGGAATGTCAGACACTGCTCCCTGTAACTGGGTAAATCCGGGAACGTCAGACACTGCTCCCTGTAACTGGGTAAATCCGGGAACGTCAGACACTGCTCCCTGTAACTGGGTAAATCCGGGAACGTCAGACACTGCTCCCTGTAACTGGGTAAATCCGGGAACGTCAGACACTGCTCCCTGTAACTGGGTAAATCCGGGAACGTCAGACACTGCTCCCTGTAACTGGGTAAATCCGGGAACGTCAGACACTGCTCCCTGTAACTGGGACAATCCGGGAACGTCAGACACTGCTCCCTGTAACTGGTACAATCCGGGAACGTCAGACACTGCTCCCTGTAACTGGGTAAATCCGGGAACGTCAGACACTGCTACCTGTAACTGGGTAAATCCGGGAACGTCAGACACTGCTCCCTGTAACTGGGACTAACCGGGAACGTCAGACACTGCTCCCTGGAACTGGGTAAATCCGGGAATGTTAGGCACCGCTCCCTGTAACTGGGTAAATCTGGGAACGTCAGACACTGCTCCCTGTAACTGGGTAAATCCGGGAACGTCAGACACTGCTCCCTGTCACTGGGTAAATCCGGGAACGTCAGACACTGCTCCCTGTAACTGGTTCAATCCGGGAACGTCAGACACTGCTCCCTGTAACTGGGACTATCCGGGAACGACAGACACTGCTCCCTGTAACTGGGTAAATCCGGGAACGTCAGACACTGCTCCCTGTAACTGGGAATATCCGGGAACGTCAGACACTGCTCCCTGTAACTGGGTAAATCCGGGAACGTCAGACACTGCTCCCTGGAACTGGGTAAATCCGGGAACGTCAGACACTGCTCCCTGTAACTGGGTAAATCTGGGAACGTCAGACACTGCTCCCTGTAACTTTAGTAAATCCGGGAACGTCAGACACTGCTCCCTGTAACTGGGACTATCCGGGAACGTCAGACACTGCTCCCTGTAACTTTAGTAAATCCGGGAAATTCAGACACTGCTCCCTGTAACTGGGTAAATCCGGGAACGTCAGACACTGCTCCCTGTAACTTTAGTAAATCCGGGAAATTCAGACACTGCTTCCTGTAACTGGGTAAATCCGGGAACGTCAGATACTGCTCCCTGTAACTGGGACACTCCGGGACCGTCAGACACTGCTCCCTGTAACTGGGTAAATCTGGGAACGTCAGACACTGCTCCCTGTAACTGGGTAAATCCGGGAACGTCAGACACTGCTCCCTGTAACTGGGACTATCCCGGAACGTCAGACACTGCTCCCTGTAACTGGGTAAATCCGGGAACGTCAGACACTGCTACCTGTAACTGGGTAAATCCGGGAACGTCAGACACTGCTCCCTGTAACTGGGTAAATCCGGGAACGTCAGACACTGCTCCCTGTAACTGGGTAAATCCGGGAACGTCAGACACAGCTCCCTGTAACTGGGACTATCCGGGAACGTCAGACACTGCTCCCTGTAACTGGGTAAATCCGGGAACGTCAGACACTGCTCCCTGGAACTGGGTAAATCCGGGAACGTCAGACACTGCTCCCTGTAACTGGGTAAATCTGGGAACGTCAGACACTGCTCCCTGTAACTTTAGTAAATCCGGGAACGTCAGACACTGCTCCCTGTAACTGGGACTATCCGGGAACGTCAGACACTGCTCCCTGTAACTTTAGTAAATCCGGGAAATTCAGACACTGCTCCCTGTAACTGGGTAAATCCGGGAACGTCAGACACTGCTCCCTGTAACTTTAGTAAATCCGGGAAATTCAGACACTGCTTCCTGTAACTGGGTAAATCCGGGAACGTCAGATACTGCTCCCTGTAACTGGGACACTCCGGGAACGTCAGACACTGCTCCCTGTAACTGGGTAAATCTGGGAACGTCAGACACTGCTCCCTGTAACTGGGACAATCCGGGAACGTCAGACACTGCTCCCTGTAACTGGGTAAATCCGGGAACGTCAGACACTGCTCCCTGTAACTGCGTAAATCCGGGAACGTCAGACACTGCTCCCTGTAACTGGGTAAATCCGGGAACGTCAGACACTGCTCCCTGTAACTGGGTAAATCCGGGAACGTCAGACACTGCTCCCTGTAACTGGGTAAATCCGGGAACGTCAGACACTGCTCCCTGTATCTGGGACTATCCGGGAACGTCAGACACTGCTCCCTGTAACTGGGTAAATCCGGGAACGTCAGACCATGCTCCCTGTAACTGGGAATATCCCAGAGCGTCAAACACAGCTCCCTGTAACTGGGACTATCCGGGAACGTCAGACACTGCTCCCTGTAACTGGGAATATCCCAGAACGTCAGACACTGCTCCCTGTAACTGGGACTATCCGGGAACGTCAGACACTGCTCCCTGTAACTGGGTAAATCCGGGAACGTCAGACACAGCTCCCTGTAACTGGGACTATCCCGGAACGTCAGACACAGCTCCCTGTAACTGGGACTATCCGGGAACGTCAGACACTGCTCCCTGTAACTGGGCATATCCCAGAACGTCAGACACTGCTCCCTGTAACTGGGTAAATCCGGGAACGTCAGACACTGCTCCCTGTAACTGGGTAAATCCGGAAACGTCAGACACTGCTCCCTGTAACTGGGTAAATCCGGGAACGTCAGACACTGCTCCCTGTAACTGGGTAAATCCGGGAACGTCAGACACTGCTCCCTGTAACTGGGTAAATCCGGGAACGTCAGACACTGCTCCCTGTAACTGGGAATATCCCAGAACGTCAGGCCCCCCCCTCCCTGTAACTGGGTAAATCCGGGAACGTCAGACGCTGCTCCCTGTAACTGGGACAATCCGGGAACGTCAGACCCTGCTCGCTGTAACTGGGTAATTCCGGGAACGTCAGACACTGCTCCCTGTAACTGGGTAAATCCGGGAACGTCAGACCCTGCTCCCTGTAACTGGGAATGTCCCAGAACGTCAGACACTGCTCCCTGTAACTGGGAATATCCCAGAACGTCAGACCCTCCTCCCTGTAACTGGGACAATCCGGGAACGTCAGACACTGCTCCCTGTAACTGGGTAAATCCCGGAACGTCAGACCCTCCTCCCTGTAACTGGGTAAATCCGGGAAAGTCACACACTACTCCCTGCAACTGGGACTATCCCGGAACGTCAGACACTGCTCCCTGTAACTGGGTAAATCCGGGAACGTCAGATACTGCTCCCTGTAACTGGGTAAATCCGGGAACGTCAGACACTGCTCCCTGTAACTGGGACTAACAGGGAACATCAGACACTGCTCCCTGTAACTGGGTAAATCTGGGAACGTCAGACACTGCTCCCTGTAATTGGGTAAATCCGGGAACGTCAGACACTGCTCCCTGTAACTGGGTAAATCCGGGAACGTCAGACACTGTTCCCTGTAACTGGGTAAATCCGGGAACGTCAGACACTGCTCCCTGTAACTGGGTAAATCCGGGAATGTTAGACACTGCTCCCTGTAACTGGGTAAATCCGGGAACGTCAGACACTGCTCCCTGTAACTGGGTAAATCCGGAACGTCAGAAACTGCTCCCTGTAACTGGGTAAATCCGGGAACGTCAGACACTGCTCCCTGTAACTGGGTAAATCCGGGAATGTTAGGCACTGCTCCCTGTAACTGGGTAAATCCGGGAACGTCAGACACTGCTCCCTGTAACTGGGACAATCCGGGAACGTCAGACCCTGCTCCCTGTAACTGGGAATATCCCAGAACGTCAGACACTGCTCCCTGTAACTGGGAATATCCCAGAACGTCAGACCCTCCTCCCTGTAACTGGGACAATCTGGGAACGTCAGAGACTGCTCCCTGCAACTGGGACTATCCCGGAACGTCAGACACTGCTCCCTGTAACTGGGTAAATCCGGGAACATCAGACACTGTTCCCTGTAACTGGGTACATCCGGGAACGTCAGACACTGCTCCCTGTAACTGGGTAAATCCGGGAATGTTAGACACTGCTCCCTGTAACTGGGTAAATCCGGGAACGTCAGACACTGCTCCCTGTAACTGGGTAAATCCGGGAACGTCAGACACTGCTCCCTGTAACTGGGTAAATCCGGGAACGTCAGACACTGCTCCCTGTAACTGGGACAATCCGGGAACGTCAGACACTGCTCCCTGTAACTGGGACTATCCCGGAACGTCAGACACTGCTCCCTGTAACTGGGTAAATCCGGGAACGTCAGACACTGCTCCCTGTAACTGGGTAAATCCGGGAACGTCAGACACTGCTCCCTGTAACTGGGTAAATCCGGGAACGTCAGACACTGCTCCCTGTAACTGGGACTAACCGGGAACCTCAGACACTGCTCCCTGTAACTGTGTAAATCCGGGAACGTCAGACACTGCTCCCTGTAACTGGGTAAATCCGGGAACGTCAGACACTGCTCCCTGTAACTGGGTAAATCCGGGAACGTCAGACACTGCTCCCTGTAACTGGGTAAATCCGGGAATGTTAGACACTGCTCCCTGTAACTGGGTAAATCCGGGAACGTCAGAAACTGCTCCCTGTAACTGGGTAAATCCGGGAACGTCAGAAACTGCTCCCTGTAACTGGGTAAATCCGGGAACGTCAGACACTGCTCCCTGTAACTGGGTAAATCCGAAAACGTCAGACATTGCTCCCTGTAACTGGGTAAATCCGGGAATGTTAGGCACTGCTCCCTGTAACTGGGTAAATCTGGGAACGTCAGACACTGCTCCCTGTAACTGGGTAAATCCGGGAACGTCAGACACTGCTCCCTGTCACTGGGTAAATCCGGGAACGTCAGACACTGCTCCCCTTAACTGGGTAAATCCGGGAACGTCAGACACTGCTCCCTGTAACTGGGACTATCCGGGAACGTCAGACACTGCTCCCTGTAACTGGGTAAATCCGGGAACGTCAGACACTGCTCCCTGTAACTGGGACTATCCGGGAACGTCAGACACTGCTCCCTGTAACTGGGTAAATCCGGGAACGTGAGACACTGCTCCCTGGAACTGGGTAAATCCGGGAACGTCAGACACTGCTCCCTGTAACTGGGTAAATCTGGGAACGTCACACACTGCTCCCTGTAACTTTAGTAAATCCGGGAAATTCAGACACTGCTCCCTGTAACTGGGTAAATCCGGGAACGGCAGATACTGCTCCCTGTAACTGGGACACTCCGGGAACGTCAGACACTGCTCCCTGTAACTGGGTAAATCTGGGAACGTCAGACACTGCTCCCTGTAACTGGGACAATCCGGGAACGTCAGACACTGCTCCCTGTAACTGGGACAATCCGGGAACGTCAGACACTGCTCCCTGTAACTGGGTAAATCTGGGAACGTCAGACACTGCTCCCTGTAACTGGGTAAATCCGGGAACGTCAGACACTGCTCCCTGTAACTGGGTAAATCCGGGAACGTCAGACACTGCTCCCTGTAACTGGGTAAATCCGCGAACGTCAGACACTGCTCCCTGTAACTGGGTAAATCCGGGAACGTCAGACACTGCTCCCTGTAACTGGGTAAATCCGGGAACGTCAGACACTGCTCCTTGTATCTGGGACTATCCGGGAACGTCAGACACTGCTCCCTGTAACTGGGTAAATCCGGGAACGTCAGACCATGCTCCCTGTAACTGGGAATATCCCAGAACGTCAGACACAGCTCCCTGTAACTGGGACTATCCGGGAACGTCAGACACTGCTCCCTGTAACTGGGAATATCCCAGAACGTCAGACACTGCTCCCTGTAACTGGGACTATCCGGGAACGTCAGACACTGCTCCCTGTAACTGGGTAAATCCGGGAACGTCAGACACAGCTCCCTGTAACTGGGACTATCCCGGAACGTCAGACACAGCTCCCTGTAACTGGGACTATCTGGGAACGTCAGACACTGCTCCCTGTAACTGGGAATATTCCAGAACGTCAGACACTGCTCCCTGTAACTGGGACAATCCCGGAACGTCAGACACAGCTCCCTGTAACTGGGTAAATCCGGGAACGTCAGACACTGCTCCCTGTAACTGGGTAAATCCGGGAACGTCAGACACTGCTCCCTGTAACTGGGTAAATCCGGGAACGTCAGACACTGCTCCCTGTAACTGGGAATATCCCAGAACGTCAGGCCCCCCTCCCTGTAACTGGGTAAATCCGGGAACGTCAGACACTGCTCCCTGTAACTGGGACAATCCGGGAACGTCAGACACTGCTCCCTGTAACTGGGACTATCCCGGAACGTCAGACACACCTCCCTGTAACTGGGTAAATCCGGAAACGTCAGACACTGCTCCCTGTAACTGGGTAAATCCGGGAACGTCAGACACTGCTCCCTGTAACTGGGTAAATCCGGGAACGTCAGACACTGCTCCCTGTAACTGGGTAAATCCGGGAACGTCAGACACTGCTCCCTGTAACTGGGTAAATCCGGGAACGTCAGACCCTGCTCCCTGTAACTGGGAATATCCCAGAACGTCAGACACTGCTCCCTGTAACTGGGAATATCCCAGAACGTCAGACCCTCCTCCCTGTAACTGGGACAATCTGGGAACGTCAGACACTGCTCCCTGTAACTGGGAATATCCCAGAACGTCAGACACTGCTCCCTGTAACTGGGAATATCCCAGAACGTCAGACCCTCCTCCCTGTAACTGGGACAATCCGGGAACGTCAGACACTGCTCCCTGTAACTGGGTAAATCCCGGAACGTCAGACACTGCTCCCTGCAACTGGGACTATCCCGGAACGTCAGACACTGCTCCCTGTAACTGGGTAAATCCGGGAACGTCAGACACTGCTCCCTGTAACTGGGTAAATCCGGGAACGTCAGACACTGCTCCCTGTAACTGGGACTAACCGGGATCGTCAGACACTGCTCCCTGTAACTGGGTAAATCTGGGAACGTCAGACACTGCTCCCTGTAACTGGGTAAATCCGGGAACGTCAGACACTGCTCCCTGTAACTGGGTAAATCCGGGAACGTCAGACACTGTTCCCTGTAACTGGGTAAATCCGGGAACGTCAGACACTGCTCCCTGTAACTGGGTAAATCCGGGAATGTTAGACACTGCTCCCTGTAACTGGGTAAATCCGGGAACGTCAGACACTGCTCCCTGTAACTGGGTAAATCCCGGAACGTCAGACACTGCTCCCTGTAACTGGGTAAATCCGGGAACGTCAGAAACTGCTCCCTGTAACTGGGTAAATCCGGGAACGTCAGACACTGCTCCCTGTAACTGGGTAAATCCGGGAACGTCAGACACTGCTCCCTGTAACTGGGTAAATCCGGGAATGTTAGACACTGCTCCCTGTAACTGGGTAAATCCGGGAACGTCAGACACTGCTCCCTGTAACTGGGTAAATCCGGGAACGTCAGACACTGCTCCCTGTAACTGGGTAAATCCGGGAACGTCAGACACTGCTCCCTGTAACTGGGTAAATCCGGGAATGTTAGACACTGCTCCCTGTAACTGGGTAAATCCGGGAACGTCAGACACTGCTCCCTGTAACTGGGTAAATCCCGGAACGTCAGACACTGCTCCCTGTAACTGGGTAAATCCGGGAACGTCAGAAACTGCTCCCTGTAACTGGGTAAATCCGGGAACGTCAGACACTGCTCCCTGTAACTGGGTAAATCCGGGAACGTCAGACACTGCTCCCTGTAACTGGGTAAATCCGGGAACGTCAGACACTGCTCCCTGTAACTGGGTAAATCCGGGAACGTCAGACACTGCACCCAGTAACTTGGTAAATCCGGGAATGTTAGGCACTGCTCCCTGTAACTGGGTAAATCCGGGAACGTCAGACACTGCTCCCTGTAACTGGGACAATCCGGGAACGTCAGACACTGCTCCCTGTAACTGGGAATATCCCAGTACGTCAGGTCCCCCTCCCTGTAACTGGGTAAATCCGGGAACGTCAGACACTGCTCACTGTAACTGGGACAAGGCGGGAACGTCAGACCCTGCTCCCTGTAACTGGGAAAATCCCAGAACGTCAGACCCTGCTCCCTGTAACTGGCAATATCCCAGAACGTCAGACACAGCTCCCTGTAACTGGGTAAATCCGGGAACGTCAGACCCTGCTCCCTGTAACTGGGTAAATCCGGGAACGTCAGACACTGCTCCCTGTAACTGGGTAAATCCGGGAACGTCAGACACTGCTCCCTGCAACTGTGACTATCCCGGAACGTCAGACACTGCTCCCTGTAACTGGGTAAATCCGGGAACATCAGACACTGTTCCCTGTAACTGGGTAAATCCGGGAACGTCAGACACTGCTCCCTGTAACTGGGTAAATCCGGGAATGTTAGACACTGCTCCCTGTAACTGGGTAAATCCGGGAACGTCAGACACTGCTCCCTGTAACTGGGTAAATCCGGGAACGTCAGACACTGCTCCCTGTAACTGGGTAAATCCGGGAACGTCAGACACTGCTCCCTGTAACTGGGACAATCCGGAACGTCAGACACTGCTCCCTGTAACTGGGTAAATCCGGGAACGTCAGACACTGCTCCCTGTAACTGGGTAAATCCGGGAACGTCAGACACTGCTCCCTGTAACTGGGACTATCCGGGAACGTCAGACACTGCTCCCTGTAACTGGGACAATCCGGAACGTCAGACACTGCTCCCTGTAACTGGGACTATCCGGGAACGTCAGACACTGCTCCCTGTCACTGGGACAATCCGGGAACGTCAGACACTGCTCCCTGTAACAGGGTAAATCCGGGAGCGTCAGACACTGCTCCCTGTAACTGGGTAAATCCGGGAACTTCAGACACTGCTCCCTGTAACTGGGTAAATCCGGGAACGACAGGCACTGCTCCCTGTAACTGGGTAAATAGGGGAACGTCAGACACTGCTCCCTGTAACTGGGTAAATCCGGGAACGTCAGACACTGCTCCCTGTAACAGGGTAAATCCGGGAACGTCAGACACAGCTCCCTGTAACTGGGAATATCCCGGAACGTCAGACACTGCTCCCTGTAACTGGGTAAATTCGGGAACGTCAGACACTGCTCCCTGTAACTGGGTAAATCCGGGAACGTCAGACACTGCTCCCTGTAACTTTAGTAAATCCGGGAAATTCAGACACTGCTCCCTGTAACTGGGACAATCCGGGAACGTCAGACACTGCTCCCTGTAACTGGGTAAATCCGGGAACGTCAGACTCTGCTCCCTGTAACTGGGTAAATCCGGGAACGTCAGACACTGCTCCCTGTAACTGGGTAAATCCGGGAACGTCAGACACTGCTCCCTGTAACTGGGACAATCCGGGAACGTCAGACACTGCTCCCTGTAACTGGGTAAATACGGGAACGTCAGACACTGCTCCCTGCAACTGGGACAATCCGGGAACGTCAGACACTGCTCCCTGTAACTGGGTAAATCCGGGAACGTCAGACACTGCTCCCTGTAACTGGGTAAATCCGGGAACGTCAGACACTGCTCCCTGTAACTGGGTAAATCCGGGAACGTCAGACACTGCTCCCTGTAACTGGGAATATCCCGGAACGTCAGACACTGCTCCCTGTAACTGGGTAAATCCGGGAACGTCAGACACTGCTCCCTGTAACTGGGTAAATCCGGGAACGTCAGACACTGCTCCCTGTAACTGGGTAAATCCGGGAACATCAGACCCTCCTTCCTGTAACTGGGTAAATTCGGGAACGTCAGACACTGCTCCCTGTAACTGGGTAAATCCGGGAACGTCAGACACTGCTCCCTGTAACTGGGAAAATCCGGGAACGTCAGACACTGCTCCCTGTAACTGGGAATATCCCAGAACGTCAGACACTGCTCCCTGTAACTGGGTAAATCCGGGAACGTCAGACACTGCTCCCTGTAACTGGGAATATCCCAGAACGTCAGACACTTCTCCCTGTAACTGGGTAAATCCGGGAACGTCAGACACTGCTCCCTGTAACTGGGAATATCCCAGAACGTCAGACACTTCTCCCTGTAACTGGGTAAATCCGGGAATGTCAGACACTGCTCCCTGTAACTGGGTAAATCCGGGAACGTCAGACACTGCTCCCTGTAACTGGGTAAATCCGGGAACGTCAGACACTGCTCCCTGTAACTGGGTAAATCCGGGAACGTCAGACACTGCTCCCTGTAACTGGGTAAATCCGGGAACGTCAGACACTGCTCCCTGTAACTGGGTAAATCCGGGAACGTCAGACACTGCTCCCTGTAACTGGGTAAATCCGGGAACGTCAGACACTGCTCCCTGTAACTTTAGTAAATCCGGGAAATTCAGACACTGCTCCCTGGAACTGGGACTATCCGGGAACGTCAGACACTGCTCCCTGTAACTTTAGTAAATCCGGGAACGTCAGACACTGCTCCCTGTAACTTTAGTAAATCCGGGAAATTCAGACACTGCTCCCTGGAACTGGGACTATCCGGGAACGTCAGACACTGCTCCCTGTAACTTTAGTAAATCCGGGAAATTCAGACACTGCTCCCTGTAACTGGGTAAATCCGGGAACGTCAGACACTGCTCCCTGTAACTTTAGTAATTCCGGGAAATTCAGACACTGCTTCCTGTAACTGGGTAAATCCGGGAACGTCAGACACTGCTCCCTGTAACTGGGACACTCCGGGAACGTCAGACACTGCTCCCTGTAACTGGGACACTCCGGGAACGTCAGACACTGCTCCCTGTAACTTTAGTAATTCCGGGAAATTCAGACACTGCTCCCTGTAACTGGGTAAATCTGGGAACGTCAGACACTGCTCCCTGTAACTGGGACAATCCGGGAACGTCAGACACTGCTCCCTGTAACTGGGTAAATCCGGGAACGTCAGACACTGCTCCCTGTAACTGGGTAAATCCGGGAACGTCAGACACTGCTCCCTGTAACTGGGTAAATCCGGGAACGTCAGACACAGCTCCCTGTAACTGGGACTATCCCGGAACGTCAGACACTGCTCCCTGTAACTGGGTAAATCCGGGAACGTCAGACACTGCTTCCTGTAACTGGGTAAATCCGGGAACGTCAGACACTGCTCCCTGTAACTGGGTAAATCCGGGAACGTCAGACACTGCTCCCTGTAACTGGGTAAATCCGGGAACGTCAGACACTGCTCCCTGTAACTGGGTAAATCCGGGAACGTCAGACACTGCTCCCTGTAACTGGGTAAATCCGGGAACGTCAGACACAGCTCCCTGTAACTGGGACTATCCCGGAACGTCAGACACTGCTCCCTGTAACTGGGTAAATCCGGGAACGTCAGACACTGCTCCCTGTAACTGGGTAAATCCGGGAACGTCAGACACTGCTCCCTGTAACTGGGTAAATCCGGGAACGTCAGACACTTCTCCCTGTAACTGGGTAAATCCGGGAATGTTAGGCACCGCTCCCTGTAACTGGGTAAATCTGGGAACGTCAGACACTGCTCCCTGTAACTGGGTAAATCCGGGAACGTCAGACACTGCTCCCTGTCACTGGGTAAATCCGGGAACGTCGGACACTGCTCCCTGTAACTGGGTCAATCCGGGAACGTCAGACACTGCTCCCTGTAACTGGGACTATCCGGGAACGTCAGACACAGCTCCCTGTAACTGGGTAAATCCGGGAACGTCAGACACTGCTCCCTGTAACTTTAGTAAATCCGGGAACGTCAGACACTGCTCCCTGTAACTGGGACTATCCGGGAACGTCAGACACTGCTCCCTGTAACTTTAGTAAATCCGGGAACGTCAGACACTGCTCCCTGTAACTGGGACTATCCGGGAACGTCAGACACTGCTCCCTGTAACTGGGTAAATCCGGGAACGTCAGACACTGCTCCCTGTAACTTTAGTAAATCCGGGAACGTCAGACACTGCTCCCTGTAACTGGGTAAATCCGGGAACGTCAGACACTGCTCCCTGTAACTGGGTAAATCCGGGAACGTCAGACCCTGCTCCCTGTAACTGGGACTATCCGGGAACGTCAGACACTGCTCCCTGTAACTGGGTAAATGCGGGAACGTCAGAGACTGCTCCCTGGAACTGGGTAAATCCGGGAACGTCAGACACTGCTCCCTGTAACTGGGTAAATCTGGGAACGTCAGACACTGCTCCCTGTAACTTTAGTAAATCCGGGAACGTCAGACACTGCTCCCTGTAACTGGGACTATCCGGGAACGTCAGACACTGCTCCCTGTAACTTTAGTAAATCCGGGAAATTCAGACACTGCTCCCTGTAACTGGGTAAATCCGGGAACGTCAGACACTGCTCCCTGTAACTGGGACTATCCGGGAACGTCAGACACTGCTCCCTGTAACTTTAGTAAATCCGGGAACGTCAGACACAGCTCCCTGTAACTGGGTAAATCCGGGAACGTCAGACACTGCTCCCTGTAACTGGGTAAATCCGGGAACGTCAGGCACTGCTCCCTGTAACTTTAGTAATTCCGGGAAATTCAGACACTGCTTCCTCTAACTGGGTAAATCCGGGAACGTCAGACACTGCTCCCTGTAACTGGGTAAATCCGGGAACGTCAGACACTGCTCCCTGTAACTGGGACACTCCGGGAACGTCAGACACTGCTCCCTGTAACTGGGTAAATCTGGGAACGTCAGACACTGCTCCCTGTAACTGGGACAATCCGGGAACGTCAGACACTGCTCCCTGTAACTGGGTAAATCCGGGAACGTCAGACACTGCTCCCTGTAACTGGGTAAATCCGGGAACGTCAGACACTGCTCCCTGTAACTGGGTAAATCCGGGAACGTCAGACACAGCTCCCTGTAACTGGGACTATCCCGGAACGTCAGACACTGCTCCCTGTAACTGGGTAAATCCGGGAACGTCAGACACTGCTACCTGTAACTGGGTAAATCCGGGAACGTCAGACACTGCTCCCTGTAAATGGGTAAATCCGGGAACGTCAGACACTGCTCCCTGTAACTGGGACTAACCGGGAACGTCAGACACTGCTCCCTGGAACTGGGTAAATCCGGGAATGTTAGGCACCGCTCCCTGTAACTGGGTAAATCCGGGAACGTCAGACACTGCTCCCTGTCACTGGGTAAATCCGGGAACGTCAGACACTGCTCCCTGTCACTGGGTAAATCCGGGAACGTCAGACACTGCTCCCTGTAACTGGGTAAATCCGGGAACGTCAGACACTGCTCCCTGTAACTGGGAATATCCGGGAACGTCAGACACTGCTCCCTGTAACTGGGTAAATCCGGGAACGTCAGACACTGCTCCCTGTAACTGGGTAAATCCGGGAACGTCAGACACTGCTCCCTGTAACTGGCACTATCCGGGAACGTCAGACACTGCTCCCTGTAACTGGGTAAATCCGGGAACGTCAGACACTGCTCCCTGGAACTGGGTAAATCCGGGAACGTCAGACACTGCTCCCTGTAACTGGGTAAATCTGGGAACGTCAGACACTGCTCCCTGTAACTTTAGTAAATCCGGGAACGTCAGACACTGCTCCCTGTAACTGGGACTATCCGGGAACGTCAGACACTGCTCCCTGTAACTGCGTAAATCTGGGAACGTCAGACACTGCTCCCTGTAACTTTAGTAAATCCGGGAAATTCAGACACTGCTCCCTGTAACTGGGTAAATCCGGGAACGTCAGACACTGCTCCCTGTAACTTTAGTAAATCCGGGAAATTCAGACACTGCTTCCTGTAACTGGGTAAATCCGGGAACGTCAGATACTGCTCCCTGTAACTGGGACACTCCGGGAACGTCAGACACTGCTCCCTGTAACTGGGTAAATCTGGGAACGTCAGACACTGCTCCCTGTAACTGGGACAATCCGGGAACGTCAGACACTGCTCCCTGTAACTGGGTAAATCCGGGAACGTCAGACACTGCTCCCTGTAACTGGGTAAATCCGGGAACGTCAGACACTGCTCCCTGTAACTGGGTAAATCCGGGAACGTCAGACACTGCTCCCTGTAACTGGGTAAATCCGGGAACGTCAGACACTGCTCCCTGTATCTGGGACTATCCGGGAACGTCAGACACTGCTCCCTGTAACTGGGTAAATCCGGGAACGTCAGACACTGCTCCCTGTAACTGGGTAAATCCGGGAACGTCAGACACTGCTCCCTGTAACTGGGAATATCCCAGAACGTCAGGCCCCCCCTCCCTGTAACTGGGTAAATCCGGGAACGTCAGACGCTGCTCCCTGTAACTGGGACAATCCGGGAACGTCAGACCCTGCTCCCTGTAACTGGGTAATTCCGGGAACGTCAGACACTGCTCCCTGTAACTGGGTAAATCCGGGAACGTCAGACCCTGCTCCCTGTAACTGGGAATGTCCCAGAACGTCAGACACTGCTCCCTGTAACTGGGAATATCCCAGAACGTCAGACCCTCCTCCCTGTAACTGGGACAATCTGGGAACGTCAGACACTGCTCCATGTAACTGGGAATATCCCAGAACGTCAGACACTGCTCCCTGTAACTGGGAATATCCCAGAATGTCAGACCCTCCTCCCTGTAACTGGGACAATCCGGGAACGTCAGACACTGCTCCCTGTAACTGGGTAAATCCCGGAACGTCAGACACTGCTCCCTGTAACTGGGTAAATCCGGGAACGTCAGACACTGCTCCCTGTAACTGGGAATATCCCAGAATGTCAGACCCTCCTCCCTGTAACTGGGACAATCCGGGAACGTCAGACACTGCTCCCTGTAACTGGGTAAATCCGGGAACGTCAGACACTGCTCCCTGTAACTGGGTAAATCCGGGAACGTCAGACACTGCTCCCTGTAACTGGGACTAACCGGGAACATCAGACACTGCTCCCTGTAACTGGGTAAATCTGGGAACGTCAGACACTGCTCCCTGTAATTGGGTAAATCCGGGAACGCCAGACACTGCTCCCTGTAACTGGGTAAATCCGGGAACGTCAGACACTGTTCCCTGTAACTGGGTAAATCCGGGAACGTCAGACACTGCTCCCTGTAACTGGGTAAATCCGGGAATGTTAGACACTGCTCCCTGTAACTGGGTAAATCCGGGAACGTCAGACACTGCTCCCTGTAACTGGGTAAATCCGGAACGTCAGACACTGCTCCCTGTAACTGGGTAAATCCGGGAATGTTAGGCACTGCTCCCTGTAACTGGGTAAATCCGGGAACGTCAGACACTGCTCCCTGTAACTGGGACAATCCGGGAACGTCAGACACTGCTCCCTGTAACTAGGAATATCCCAGTACGTCAGGCCCCCCTCCCTGTAACTGGGTAAATCCGGGAACGTCAGACACTGCTCCCTGTAACTGGGACAATCCGGGAACGTCAGACCCTGCTCCCTGTAACTGGGAATATCCCAGAACGTCAGACACTGCTCCCTGTAACTGGGAATATCCCAGAACGTCAGACCCTCCTCCCTGTAACTGGGACAATCTGGGAACGTCAGACACTGCTCCCTGCAACTGGGACTATCCCGGAACGTCAGACACTGCTCCCTGTAACTGGGTAAATCCGGGAACATCAGACACTGTTCCCTGTAACTGGGTACATCCGGGAACGTCAGACACTGCTCCCTGTAACTGGATAAATCCGGGAATGTTAGACACTGCTCCCTGTAACTGGGTAAATCCGGGAACGTCAGACACTGCTCCCTGTAACTGGGTAAATCCGGGAACGTCAGACACTGCTCCCTGTAACTGGGTAAATCCGGGAACGTCAGACACTGCTCCCTGTAACTGGGACAATCCGGGAACGTCAGACACTGCTCCCTGTAACTGGGACTATCCCGGAACGTCAGACACTGCTCCCTGTAACTGGGTAAATCCGGGAACGTCAGACACTGCTCCCTGTAACTGGGTAAATCCGGGAACGTCAGACACTGCTCCCTGTAACTGGGTAAATCCGGGAACGTCAGACACTGCTCCCTGTAACTGGGACTAACCGGGAACGTCAGACACTGCTCCCTGTAACTGGGTAAATCCGGGAACGTCAGACACTGCTCCCTGTAACTGGGTAAATCCGGGAACGTCAGACACTGCTCCCTGTAACTGGGTAAATCCGGGAATGTTAGACACTGCTCCCTGTAACTGGGTAAATCCGGGAACGTCAGAAACTGCTCCCTGTAACTGGGTAAATCCGGGAACGTCAGACACTGCTCCCTGTAACTGGGTAAATCCGAAAACGTCAGACATTGCTCCCTGTAACTGGGTAAATCCGGGAATGTTAGGCACTGCTCCCTGTAACTGGGTAAATCTGGGAACGTCAGACACTGCTCCCTGTAACTGGGTAAATCCGGGAACGTCAGACACTGCTCCCTGTCACTGGGTAAATCCGGGAACGTCAGACACTGCTCCCCTTAACTGGGTAAATCCGGGAACGTCAGACACTGCTCCCTGTAACTGGGACTATCCGGGAACGTCAGACACTGCTCCCTGTAACTGGGTAAATCCGGGAACGTCAGACACTGCTCCCTGTAACTGGGTGAATCCGGGAACGTCAGACACTGCTCCCTGTAACTGGGTAAATCCGGGAACGTCAGACACTGCTCCCTGTAACTGGGACTATCCGGGAACGTCAGACACTGCTCCCTGTAACTGGGTGAATCCGGGAACGTCAGACACTGCTCCCTGGAACTGGGTAAATCCGGGAACGTCAGACACTGCTCCCTGTAACTGGGTAAATCCGGGAACGTCAGACACTGCTCTCTGTAACTTTAGTAAATCCGGGAAATTCAGACACTGCTCCCTGTAACTGGGTAAATCCGGGAACGGCAGATACTGCTCCCTGTAACTGGGAAACTCCGGGAACGTCAGACACTGCTCCCTGTAACTGGGTAAATCCGAGAACGTCAGACACTGCTCCCTGTAACTGGGACAATCCGGGAACGTCAGACACTGCTCCCTGTAACTGGCTAAATCCGGGAACGTCAGACACTGCTCCCTGTAACTGGGTAAATCTGGGAACGTCAGACACTGCTCCCTGTAACTGGGTAAATCCGGGAACGTCAGACACTGCTCCCTGTAACTGGGTAAATCCGGGAACGTCAGACACTGCTCCCTGTAACTGGGTAAATCCGGGAACGTCAGACACTGCTCCCTGTAACTGGGTAAATCCTGGAACGTCAGACACTGCTCCCTGTAACTGGGTAAATCCGGGAACGTCAGACACTGCTCCCTGTAATTGGGTAAATCCTGGAACGTCAGACACTGCTCCCTGTAACTGGGTAAATCCGGGAACGTCAGACCATGCTCCCTGTAACTGGGAATATCCCAGAACGTCAGACACAGCTCCCTGTAACTGGGACTATCCGGGTACGTCAGACACTGCTCCCTGTAACTGGGAATATCCCAGAACGTCAGACACTGCTCCCTGTAACTGGGACTATCCTGGAACGTCAGACACAGCTCCCTGTAACTGGGTAAATCCGGGAACGTCAGACACTGCTCCCTGTAACTGGGTAAACCCGGGAACGTCAGACACTGCTCCCTGTAACTGGGTAAATCCGGGAACGTCAGACACTGCTCCCTGTAACTGGGAATATCCCAGAACGTCAGGCCCCCCTCCCTGTAACTGGGTAAATCCGGGAACGTCAGACATTGCTCCCTGTAACTGGGTAAATCCGGGAACGTCAGACCCTGCTCCCTGTAACTGGGAATATCCCAGAACGTCAGACACTGCTCCCTGTAACTGGGAATATCCCAGAACGTCAGACCCTCCTCCCTGTAACTGGGACAATCTGGGAACGTCAGACACTGCTCCCTGTAACTGGGAATATCCCAGAACGTCAGACACTGCTCCCTGTAACTGGGAATATCCCAGAACGTCAGACCCTCCTCCCTGTAACTGGGACAATCCGGGAACGTCAGACACTGCTCCCTGTAACTGGGTAAATCCCGGAACGTCAGACACTGCTCCCTGCAACTGGGACTATCCCGGAACGTCAGACACTGCTCCCTGTAACTGGGTAAATCCGGGAACGTCAGACACTGCTCCCTGTAACTGGGTAAATCCGGGAACGTCAGACACTGCTCCCTGTAACTGGGACTATTCGGGAACGTCAGACACTGCTCCCTGTAACTGGGTAAATCCGGGAACGTCAGACACTGCTCCCTGTAACTGGGTAAATCCGGGAACGTCAGACACTGCTGCCTGTAACTGGGTAAATCTGGGAACGTCAGACACTGCTCCCTGTAACTGGGACTATCCCGGAACGTCAGACACTGCTCGCTGTAACTGGGTAAATCCGGGAACGTCAGACACTGCTCCCTGTAACTGGGACTAACCGGGAACGTCAGACACTGCTCCCTGTAACTGGGTAAATATGGGAACGTCAGACACTGCTCCCTGTAACTGGGTACATCCGGGAACGTCAGACACTGTTCCCTGTAACTGGGTAAATCCGGGAACGTCAGACACTGCTCCCTGTAACTGGGTAAATCCGGGAATGTTAGACACTGCTCCCTGTAACTGGGTAAATCCGGGAACGTCAGACACTGCTCCCTGTAACTGGGTAAATCCCGGAACGTCAGACACTGCTCCCTGTAACTGGGTAAATCCGGGAATGTTAGACACTGCTCCCTGTAACTGGGTAAATCCGGGAACGTCAGACACTGCTCCCTGTAACTGGGTAAATCCGGGAATGTTAGACACTGCTCCCTGTAACTGGGTAAATCCGGGAACGTCAGACACTGCTCCCTGTAACTGGGACTATCCCGGAACGTCAGACACTGCTCCCTGTAACTGGGACAATCCGGGAACGTCAGACACTGCTCCCTGTAACTGGGAATATCCCAGTACGTCAGGTCCCCCTCCCTGTAACTGGGTAAATCCGGGAACGTCAGACACTGCTCCCTGTAACTGGGACAAGGCGGGAACGTCAGACCCTGCTCCCTGTAACTGGGAATATCCAAGAACGTCAGACCCTGCTCCCTGTAACTGGGAATATCCCAGAACGTCAGACACTGCTCCCTGTAACTGGGTAAATCCGGGAACGTCAGACACTGCTCCCTGCAACTGGGACTATCCCGGAACGTCAGACACTGCTCCCTGTAACTGGGTAAATCAGGGAACATCAGACACTGTTCCCTGTAACTGGGTAAATCCGGGAACGTCAGACACTGCTCCCTGTAACTGGGTAAATCCGGGAATGTTAGACACTGCTCCCTGTAACTGGGTAAATCCGGGAACGTCAGACACTGCTCCCTGTAACTGGGTAAATCCGGGAACGTCAGACACTGCTCCCTGTAACTGGGTAAATCCGGGAACGTCAGACACTGCTCCCTGTAACTGGGTAAATCCGGGAACGTCAGACACTGCTCCCTGTAACTGGGTAAATCCGGGAACGTCAGACACTGCTCCCTGTAACTGGGTAAATCCGGGAACGTCAGACACTGCTCCCTGTAACTGGGACAATCCGGGAACGTCAGACACTGCTCCCTGTAACTGGGTAAATCCGGGAATGTTAGGCACTGCTCCCTGTAACTGGGTAAATCCGGGAACGTCAGACACTGCTCCCTGTAACTGGGACAATCCGGGAACGTCAGACACTGCTCCCTGTAACTGGGAATATCCCAGTACGTCAGGTCCCCCTCGCTGTAACTGGGTAAATCCGGGAACGTCAGACACTGCTCCCTGTAACTGGGACAAGGCGGGAACGTCAGACCCTGCTCCCTGTAACTGGGAATATCCAAGAACGTCAGACCCTGCTCCCTGTAACTGGGAATATCCCAGAACGTCAGACACTGCTCCCTGTAACTGGGTAAATCCGGGAACGTCAGACACTGCTCCCTGCAACTGGGACTATCCGGGAACGTCAGACACTGCTCCCTGTAACTGGGTAAATCCGGGAACGTCAGACACTGCTCCCTGTAACTGGGTAAATCCGGGAACATCAGACACTGTTCCCTGTAATTGGGTAAATCCGGGAACGTCAGACACTGCTCCCTGTAACTGGGTAAATCCGGGAATGTTAGACACTGCTCCCTGTAACTGGGTAAATCCGGGAACGTCAGACACTGCTCCCTGTAACTGGGTAAATCCGGGAACGTCAGACTCTGCTCCCTGTAACTGGGACAATCCGGAACGTCAGACACTGCTCCCTGTAACTGGGACTATCCGGGAACGTCAGACACTGCTCCCTGTCACTGGGACAATCCGGGAACGTCAGACACTGCTCCCTGTAACTGGGTAAATCCGGGAACGTCAGACACTGCTCCCTGTAACTGGGTAAATCCGGGAACGTCAGTCACTGCTCCCTGTAACTGGGTAAATCCGGGAACGTCAGACACTGCTCCCTGTAACTGGGTAAATCCGGGATCGTCAGACACTGCTCCCTGTAACTGGGTAAATCCGGGAACTTCAGACACTGCTCCCTGTAACTGGGTAAATCCGGGAACGTCAGGCACTGCTCCCTGTAACTGGGTAAATCTGGGAACGTCAGACACTGCTCCCTGTAACTGGGTAAATCCGGGAACGTCAGACACTGCTCCCTGTAACTGGGAATATCCCGGAACGTCAGGCACTGCTCCCTGTAACTGGGTAAATCCGGGAACGTCAGACACTGCTCCCTTTAACTGGGTAAATCTGGGAACGTCAGACACTGCTCCCTGTAACTGGGAATATCCCGGAAAGTCAGACACTGCTCCCTGTAACTGGGTAAATCCGGGAACGTCAGACACTGCTCCCTGTAACTGGGTAAATCCGGGAACGTCAGACACTGCTCCCTGTAACTGGGAATATCCCAGAACGTCAGGCCCCCCTCCCTGCAACTGGGTAAATCCGGGAACGTCAGACGCTGCTCCCTGTAACTGGGTAAATCCGGGAACGTCAGACACTGCTCCCTGTAACTGGGACAATCCGGGAACGTCAGACCCTGCTCCCTGTAACTGGGTAATTCCGGGAACGTCAGACACTGCTCCCTGTAACTGGGTAAATCCGGGAACGTCAGACCCTGCTCCCTGTAACTGGGAATATCCCAGAACGTCAGACACTGCTCCCTGTAACTGGGAATATCCCAGAACGTCAGACCCTCCTCCCTGTAACTGGGACAATCTGGGAACGTCAGACACTGCTCCCTGTAACTGGGAATTTCCCAGAACGTCAGACACTGCTCCCTGTAACTGGGAATATCCCAGAACGTCCGACCCTCCTCCCTGTAACTGGGACAATCCGGGAACGTCAGACACTGCTCCCTGTAACTGGGTAAATCCGGGAACGTCAGACACTGCTCCCTGTAACTGGGTAAATCCGGGAACGTGAGACACTGCTCCCTGTAACTGGGTAAATCCCGGAACGTCAGACACTGCTCCCTGTAACTGGGTAAATCCGGGAACGTCAGACACTGCTCCCTGCAACTGGGACTATCCCGGAACGTCAGACACTGCTCCCTGTAACTGGGTAAATCCGGGAACGTCAGACACGGCTCCCTGGAACTGGGTAAATCCGGGAACGTCAGACACTGCTCCCTTTAACTGGGACTAACCGGGAACGTCAGACACTGCTCCCTGTAACTGGGTAAATCCGGGAACGTCAGACACTGCTCCCTGTAACTGGGTAAATCTGGGAACGTCAGACACTGCTCCCTGTAACTGGGTAAATCTGGGAACGTCAGACACTGCTCCCTGTAACTGGGTAAATCCGGGAACGTCAGACACTGCTCCCTGTAACTGGGACTAACCGGGAACGTCAGACACTGCTCCCTGTAACTGGGTAAATCCGGGAACGTCAGACACTGCTCCCTGTAACTGGGAATATCCCGGAACGTCAGACACTGTTCCCTGTAACTGGGTAAATCCGGGAACGTCAGACACTGCTCCCTGTAACTGGGTAAATCCGGGAACTTCAGACACTGCTCCCTGTAACTGGGTAAATCCGGGAACGTCAGGCACTGCTCCCTGTAACTGGGTAAATCTGGGAACGTCAGACACTGCTCCCTGTAACTGGGTAAATCTGGGAACGTCAGGCACTGCTCCCTGTAACTGGGTAAATCCGGGAACGTCAGACACTGCTCCCTGTCACTGGGAATATCCCGGAACGTCAGGCACTGCTCCCTGTAACTGGGTAAATCCGGGAACGTCAGACACTGCTCCCTTTAACTGGGTAAATCTGGGAACGTCAGACACTGCTCCCTGTAACTGGGAATATCCCGGAAAGTCAGACACTGCTCCCTGTAACTGGGTAAATCCGGGAACGTCAGACACTGCTCCCTGTAACTGGGTAAATCCGGGAACGTCAGACACTGCTCCCTGTAACTGGGAATCTCCCAGAACGTCAGGCCCCCCTCCCTGTAACTGGGTAAATCCGGGAACGTCAGAAGCTGCTCCCTGTAACTGGGACAATCCGGGAACGTCAGACCCTGCTCCCTGTAACTGGGTAATTCCGGGAACGTCAGACACTGCTCCCTGTAACTGGGTAAATCCGGGATCGTCAGAAGCTGCTCCCTGTAACTGGGTAAATCCGGGAACGTCAGAAGCTGCTCCCTGTAACTGGGACAATCCGGGAACGTCAGACACTTCTCCCTGTAACTGGGTAAATCCGGGAACGTCAGACCCTGGTCCCTGTAACTGGGAATATCCCAGAACGTCAGACACTGCTCCCTGTAACTGGGAATATCCCAGAACGTCAGACCCTCCTCCAAGTAAATGGGACAATCTAGGAACGTCAGACACTGCTCCCTGTAACTGGGAATATCCCAGAACGTCAGACACTGCTCCCTGTAACTGGGAATATCCCAGAACGTCAGACCCTCCTCCCTGTAACTGGGACAATCCGGGAACGTCAGACACTGCTCCCTGTAACTGGGTAAATCTGGGAACGTCAGACACTGCTCCCTGTAACTGGGTAAATCCGGGAACGTCAGACACTGCTCCCTGTAACTGGGTAAATCCGGGAACGTCAGACACTGCTCCCTGTAACTGGGACTAACCGGGAACGTCAGACACTGCTCCCTGTAACTGGGTAAATCCGGGAACGTCAGACACTGCTCCCTGTAACTGGGAATATCCCGGAACGTCAGACACTGTTCCCTGTAACTGGGTAAATCCGGGAACGTCAGACACTGCTCCCTGTAACTGGGTAAATCCGGGAACTTCAGACACTGCTCCCTGTAACTGGGTAAATCCGGGAACGTCAGGCACTGCTCCCTGTAACTGGGTAAATCTGGGAACGTCAGACACTGCTCCCTGTAACTGGGTAAATCTGGGAACGTCAGGCACTGCTCCCTGTAACTGGGTAAATCCGGGAACGTCAGACACTGCTCCCTGTCACTGGGAATATCCCGGAACGTCAGGCACTGCTCCCTGTAACTGGGTAAATCCGGGAACGTCAGACACTGCTCCCTTTAACTGGGTAAATCTGGGAACGTCAGACACTGCTCCCTGTAACTGGGAATATCCCGGAAAGTCAGACACTGCTCCCTGTAACTGGGTAAATCCGGGAACGTCAGACACTGCTCCCTGTAACTGGGTAAATCCGGGAACGTCAGACACTGCTCCCTGTAACTGGGAATCTCCCAGAACGTCAGGCCCCCCTCCCTGTAACTGGGTAAATCCGGGAACGTCAGAAGCTGCTCCCTGTAACTGGGACAATCCGGGAACGTCAGACCCTGCTCCCTGTAACTGGGTAATTCCGGGAACGTCAGACACTGCTCCCTGTAACTGGGTAAATCCGGGATCGTCAGAAGCTGCTCCCTGTAACTGGGTAAATCCGGGAACGTCAGAAGCTGCTCCCTGTAACTGGGACAATCCGGGAACGTCAGACACTTCTCCCTGTAACTGGGTAAATCCGGGAACGTCAGACCCTGGTCCCTGTAACTGGGAATATCCCAGAACGTCAGACACTGCTCCCTGTAACTGGGAATATCCCAGAACGTCAGACCCTCCTCCAAGTAAATGGGACAATCTAGGAACGTCAGACACTGCTCCCTGTAACTGGGAATATCCCAGAACGTCAGACACTGCACCCTGTAACTGGGAATATCCCAGAACGTCAGACCCTCCTCCCTGTAACTGGGACAATCCGGGAACGTCAGACACTGCTCCCTGTAACTGGGTAAATCCCGGAACGTCAGACACTGCTCCCTGCAACTGGGACTATCCCGGAACGTCAGACACTGCTCCCTGTAACTGGGTAAATCCGGGAACGTCAGAAACTGCTCCCTGTAACTGGGTAAATCCGGGAACGTCAGTCACTGCTCCCTGTAACTGGGTAAATCCGGGAACGTCAGACACTGCTCCCTGTAACTGGGTAAATCCGGGATCGTCAGACACTGCTCCCTGTAACTGGGTAAATCCGGGAACTTCAGACACTGCTCCCTGTAACTGGGTAAATCCGGGAACGTCAGGCACTGCTCCCTGTAACTGGGTAAATCTGGGAACGTCAGACACTGCTCCCTGTAACTGGGTAAATCCGGGAACGTCAGACACTGCTCCCTGTAACTGGGAATATCCCGGAACGTCAGGCACTGCTCCCTGTAACTGGGTAAATCCGGGAACGTCAGACACTGCTCCCTTTAACTGGGTAAATCTGGGAACGTCAGACACTGCTCCCTGTAACTGGGAATATCCCGGAAAGTCAGACACTGCTCCCTGTAACTGGGTAAATCCGGGAACGTCAGACACTGCTCCCTGTAACTGGGTAAATCCGGGAACGTCAGACACTGCTCCCTGTAACTGGGAATATCCCAGAACGTCAGGCCCCCCTCCCTGTAACTGGGTAAATCCGGGAACGTCAGACGCTGCTCCCTGTAACTGGGTAAATCCGGGAATGTTAGACACTGCTCCCTGTAACTGGGACTAACCGGGAACGTCAGACACTGCTCCCTGTAACTGGGTAAATCCGGGAATGTCAGACACTGCTCCCTGTAACTGGGACTAACCGGGAACGTCAGACACTGCTCCCTGTAACTGGGTAAATCCGGGAACGTCAGACACTGCTCCCTGTAACTGGGTAAATCTGGGAACGTCAGACACTGCTCCCTGTAACTGGGTAAATCCGGGAACGTCAGACACTGCTCCCTGTAACTGGGTCAATCCGGGAACGTCAGACACTGCTCCCTGTAACTGGGACTAACCGGGAACGTCAGACACTGCTCCCTGTAACTGGGTAAATCCGGGAACGTCAGACACTGCTCCCTGTAACTGGGAATATCCCGGAACGTCAGACACTGTTCCCTGTAACTGGGTAAATCCGGGAACGTCAGACACTGCTCCCTGTAACTGGGTAAATCCGGGAACTTCAGACACTGCTCCCTGTAACTGGGTAAATCCGGGAACGTCAGGCACTGCTCCCTGTAACTGGGTAAATCTGGGAACGTCAGACACTGCTCCCTGTAACTGGGTAAATCTGGGAACGTCAGGCACTGCTCCCTGTAACTGGGTAAATCCGGGAACGTCAGACACTGCTCCCTGTCACTGGGAATATCCCGGAACGTCAGGCACTGCTCCCTGTAACTGGGTAAATCCGGGAACGTCAGACACTGCTCCCTTTAACTGGGTAAATCTGGGAACGTCAGACACTGCTCCCTGTAACTGGGAATATCCCGGAAAGTCAGACACTGCTCCCTGTAACTGGGTAAATCCGGGAACGTCAGACACTGCTCCCTGTAACTGGGTAAATCCGGGAACGTCAGACACTGCTCCCTGTAACTGGGAATCTCCCAGAACGTCAGGCCCCCCTCCCTGTAACTGGGTAAATCCGGGAACGTCAGAAGCTGCTCCCTGTAACTGGGACAATCCGGGAACGTCAGACCCTGCTCCCTGTAACTGGGTAATTCCGGGAACGTCAGACACTGCTCCCTGTAACTGGGTAAATCCGGGATCGTCAGAAGCTGCTCCCTGTAACTGGGTAAATCCGGGAACGTCAGAAGCTGCTCCCTGTAACTGGGACAATCCGGGAACGTCAGACACTTCTCCCTGTAACTGGGTAAATCCGGGAACGTCAGACCCTGGTCCCTGTAACTGGGAATATCCCAGAACGTCAGACACTGCTCCCTGTAACTGGGAATATCCCAGAACGTCAGACCCTCCTCCAAGTAAATGGGACAATCTAGGAACGTCAGACACTGCTCCCTGTAACTGGGAATATCCCAGAACGTCAGACACTGCTCCCTGTAACTGGGAATATCCCAGAACGTCAGACCCTCCTCCCTGTAATTGGGACAATCCGGGAACGTCAGACACTGCTCCCTGTAACTGGGTAAATCCCGGAACGTCAGACACTGCTCCCTGCAACTGGGACTATCCCGGAACGTCAGACACTGCTCCCTGTAACTGGGTAAATCCGGGAACGTCAGAAACTGCTCCCTGTAACTGGGTAAATCCGGGAACGTCAGTCACTGCTCCCTGTAACTGGGTAAATCCGGGAACGTCAGACACTGCTCCCTGTAACTGGGTAAATCCGGGATCGTCAGACACTGCTCCCTGTAACTGGGTAAATCTGGGAACTTCAGACACTGCTCCCTGTAACTGGGTAAATCCGGGAACGTCAGGCACTGCTCCCTGTAACTGGGTAAATCTGGGAACGTCAGACACTGCTCCCTGTAACTGGGTAAATCCGGGAACGTCAGACACTGCTCCCTGTAACTGGGAATATCCCGGAACGTCAGGCACTGCTCCCTGTAACTGGGTAAATCCGGGAACGTCAGACACTGCTCCCTTTAACTGGGTAAATCTGGGAACGTCAGACACTGCTCCCTGTAACTGGGAATATCCCGGAAAGTCAGACACTGCTCCCTGTAACTGGGTAAATCCGGGAACGTCAGACACTGCTCCCTGTAACTGGGTAAATCCGGGAACGTCAGACACTGCTCCCTGTAACTGGGAATATCCCAGAACGTCAGGCCCCCCTCCCTGTAACTGGGTAAATCCGGGAACGTCAGACGCTGCTCCCTGTAACTGGGTAAATCCGGGAACGTCAGACACTGCTCCCTGTAACTGGGACAATCCGGGAACGTCAGACCCTGCTCCCTGTAACTGGGTAATTCCGGGAACGTCAGACACTGCTCCCTGTAACTGGGTAAATCCGGGAACGGCAGACCCTGCTCCCTGTAACTGGGAATATCCCAGAACGTCAGACACTGCTCCCTGTAACTGGGAATATCCCAGAACGTCAGACCCTCCTCCCTGTAACTGGGACAATCTGGGAACGTCAGACACTGCTCCCTGTAACTGGGAATTTCCCAGAACGTCAGACACTGCTCCCTGTAACTGGGAATATCCCAGAACGTCCGACCCTCCTCCCTGTAACTGGGACAATCCGGGAACGTCAGACACTGCTCCCTGTAACTGGGTAAATCCGGGAACGTCAGACACTGCTCCCTGTAACTGGGTAAATCCGGGAACGTGAGACACTGCTCCCTGTAACTGGGAAAATCCCGGAACGTCAGACACTGCTCCCTGTAACTGGGTAAATCCGGGAACGTCAGACACTGCTCCCTGCAACTGGGACTATCCCGGAACGTCAGACACTGCTCCCTGTAACTGGGTAAATCCGGGAACGTCAGACACGGCTCCCTGGAACTGGGTAAATCCGGGAACGTCAGACACTGCTCCCTGTAACTGGGACTAACCGGGAACGTCAGACACTGCTCCCTGTAACTGGGTAATTCCGGGAACGTCAGACACTGCTCCCTGTAACTGGGTAAATCTGGGAACGTCAGACACTGCTCCCTGTAACTGGGTAAATCCGGGAACGTCAGACACTGCTCCCTGTAACTGGGTAAATCCGGGAACGTCAGACACTGCTCCCTGTAACTGGGTAAATCCGGGAACTTCAGACACTGCTCCCTGTAACTGGGTAAATCCGGGAACGTCAGGCACTGCTCCCTGTAACTGGGTAAATCTGGGAACGTCAGACACTGCTCCCTGTAACTGGGTAAATCTGGGAACGTCAGGCACTGCTCCCTGTAACTGGGTAAATCCGGGAACGTCAGACACTGCTCCCTGTCACTGGGAATATCCCGGAACGTCAGGCACTGCTCCCTGTAACTGGGTAAATCCGGGAACGTCAGACACTGCTCCCTTTAACTGGGTAAATCTGGGAACGTCAGACACTGCTCCCTGTAACTGGGAATATCCCGGAAAGTCAGACACTGCTCCCTGTAACTGGGTAAATCCGGGAACGTCAGACACTGCTCCCTGTAACTGGGTAAATCCGGGAACGTCAGACACTGCTCCCTGTAACTGGGAATCTCCCAGAACGTCAGGCCCCCCTCCCTGTAACTGGGTAAATCCGGGAACGTCAGAAGCTGCTCCCTGTAACTGGGACAATCCGGGAACGTCAGACCCTGCTCCCTGTAACTGGGTAATTCCGGGAACGTCAGACACTGCTCCCTGTAACTGGGTAAATCCGGGATCGTCAGAAGCTGCTCCCTGTAACTGGGTAAATCCGGGAACGTCAGAAGCTGCTCCCTGTAACTGGGACAATCCGGGAACGTCAGACACTGCTCCCTGTAACTGGGTAAATCCGGGAACGTCAGACCCTGCTCCCTGTAACTGGGAATATCCCAGAACGTCAGACACTGCTCCCTGTAACTGGGAATATCCCAGAACGTCAGACCCTCCTCCAAGTAAATGGGACAATCTAGGAACGTCAGACACTGCTCCCTGTAACTGGGAATATCCCAGAACGTCAGACACTGCTCCCTGTAACTGGGAATATCCCAGAACGTCAGACCCTCCTCCCTGTAACTGGGACAATCCGGGAACGTCAGACACTGCTCCCTGTAACTGGGTAAATCCCGGAACGTCAGACACTGCTCCCTGCAACTGGGACTATCCCGGAACGTCAGACACTGCTCCCTGTAACTGGGTAAATCCGGGAACGTCAGAAACTGCTCCCTGTAACTGGGTAAATCCGGGAACGTCAGTCACTGCTCCCTGTAACTGGGTAAATCCGGGAACGTCAGACACTGCTCCCTGTAACTGGGTAAATCCGGGATCGTCAGACACTGCTCCCTGTAACTGGGTAAATCCGGGAACTTCAGACACTGCTCCCTGTAACTGGGTAAATCCGGGAACGTCAGGCACTGCTCCCTGTAACTGGGTAAATCTGGGAACGTCAGACACTGCTCCCTGTAACTGGGTAAATCCGGCAACGTCAGACACTGCTCCCTGTAACTGGGAATATCCCGGAACGTCAGGCACTGCTCCCTGTAACTGGGTAAATCCGGGAACGTCAGACACTGCTCCCTTTAACTGGGTAAATCTGGGAACGTCAGACACTGCTCCCTGTAACTGGGAATATCCCGGAAAGTCAGACACTGCTCCCTGTAACTGGGTAAATCCGGGAACGTCAGACACTGCTCCCTGTAACTGGGTAAATCCGGGAACGTCAGACACTGCTCCCTGTAACTGGGAATATCCCAGAACGTCAGGCCCCCCTCCCTGTAACTGGGTAAATCCGGGAACGTCAGACGCTGCTCCCTGTAACTGGGTAAATCCGGGAACGTCAGACACTGCTCCCTGTAACTGGGACAATCCGGGAACGTCAGACCCTGCTCCCTGTAACTGGGTAATTCCGGGAACGTCAGACACTGCTCCCTGTAACTGGGTAAATCCGGGAACGTCAGACCCTGCTCCCTGTAACTGGGAATATCCCAGAACGTCAGACACTGCTCCCTGTAACTGGGAATATCCCAGAACGTCAGACCCTCCTCCCTGTAACTGGGACAATCTGGGAACGTCAGACACTGCTCCCTGTAACTGGGAATTTCCCAGAACGTCAGACACTGCTCCCTGTAACTGGGAATATCCCAGAACGTCCGACCCTCCTCCCTGTAACTGGGACAATCCGGGAACGTCAGACACTGCTCCCTGTAACTGGGTAAATCCGGGAACGTCAGACACTGCTCCCTGTAACTGGGTAAATCCGGGAACGTGAGACACTGCTCCCTGTAACTGGGTAAATCCCGGAACGTCAGACACTGCTCCCTGTAACTGGGTAAATCCGGGAACGTCAGACACTGCTCCCTGCAACTGGGACTATCCCGGAACGTCAGACACTGCTCCCTGTAACTGGGTAAATCCGGGAACGTCAGACACGGCTCCCTGGAACTGGGTAAATCCGGGAACGTCAGACACTGCTCCCTGTAACTGGGACTAACCGGGAACGTCAGACACTGCTCCCTGTAACTGGGTAAATCCGGGAACGTCAGACACTGCTCCCTGTAACTGGGTAAATCTGGGAACGTCAGACACTGCTCCCTGTAACTGGGTAAATCCGGGAACGTCAGACACTGCTCCCTGTAACTGGGTAAATCCGGGAACGTCAGACACTGCTCCCTGTAACTGGGACTAACCGGGAACGTCAGACACTGCTCCCTGTAACTGGGTAAATCCGGGAACGTCAGACACTGCTCCCTGTAACTGGGAATATCCCGGAACGTCAGACACTGTTCCCTGTAACTGGGTAAATCCGGGAACGTCAGACACTGCTCCCTGTAACTGGGTAAATCCGGGAACTTCAGACACTGCTCCCTGTAACTGGGTAAATCCGGGAACGTCAGGCACTGCTCCCTGTAACTGGGTAAATCTGGGAACGTCAGACACTGCTCCCTGTAACTGGGTAAATCTGGGAACGTCAGGCACTGCTCCCTGTAACTGGGTAAATCCGGGAACGTCAGACACTGCTCCCTGTCACTGGGAATATCCCGGAACGTCAGGCACTGCTCCCTGTAACTGGGTAAATCCGGGAACGTCAGACACTGCTCCCTTTAACTGGGTAAATCTGGGAACGTCAGACACTGCTCCCTGTAACTGGGAATATCCCGGAAAGTCAGACACTGCTCCCTGTAACTGGGTAAATCCGGGAACGTCAGACACTGCTCCCTGTAACTGGGTAAATCCGGGAACGTCAGACACTGCTCCCTGTAACTGGGAATCTCCCAGAACGTCAGGCCCCCCTCCCTGTAACTGGGTAAATCCGGGAACGTCAGAAGCTGCTCCCTGTAACTGGGACAATCCGGGAACGTCAGACCCTGCTCCCTGTAACTGGGTAATTCCGGGAACGTCAGACACTGCTCGCTGTAACTGGGTAAATCCGGGATCGTCAGAAGCTGCTCCCTGTAACTGGGTAAATCCGGGAACGTCAGAAGCTGCTCCCTGTAACTGGGACAATCCGGGAACGTCAGACACTGCTCCCTGTAACTGGGTAAATCCGGGAACGTCAGACCCTGCTCCCTGTAACTGGGAATATCCCAGAACGTCAGACACTGCTCCCTGTAACTGGGAATATCCCAGAACGTCAGACCCTCCTCCAAGTAAATGGGACAATCTAGGAACGTCAGACACTGCTCCCTGTAACTGGGAATATCCCAGAACGTCAGACACTGCTCCCTGTAACTGGGAATATCCCAGAACGTCAGACCCTCCTCCCTGTAACTGGGACAATCCGGGAACGTCAGACACTGCTCCCTGTAACTGGGTAAATCCCGGAACGTCAGACACTGCTCCCTGCAACTGGGACTATCCCGGAACGTCAGACACTGCTCCCTGTAACTGGGTAAATCCGGGAACGTCAGACACTGCTCCCTGTAACTGGGTAAATCCGGGAACGTCAGACACTGCTCCCTGTAACTGGGACTAACCGGGAACGTCAGACACTGCTCCCTGTAACTGGGTAAATCCGGGAACGTCAGACACTGTTCCCTGTAACTGGGTAAATCCGGGAACGTCAGACACTGCTCCCTGTAACTGGGTAAATCCGGGAACGTCAGACACTGCTCCCTGTAACTGGGTAAATCCGGGAACGTCAGACACTGTTCCCTGTAACTGGGTAAATCCGGGAACGTCAGACACTGCTCCCTGTAACTGGGTAAATCCGGGAATGTTAGACACTGCTCCCTGTAACTGGGTAAATCCGGGAACGTCAGACACTGCTCCCTGTAACTGGGTAAATCCGGAACGTCAGACACTGTCCCTGTAACTGGGTAAATCCGGGAACGTCAGAAACTGCTCCCTGTAACTGGGTAAATCCGGGAACGTCAGACACTGCTCCCTGTAACTGGGTAAATCCGGGAATGTTAGGCACTGCTCCCTGTAACTGGGTAAATCCGGGAACGTCAGACACTGCTCCCTGTAACTGGGACAATCCGGGAACGTCAGACACTGCTCCCTGTAACTGGGAATATCCCAGAACGTCAGACACTGCTCCCTGTAACTGGGAATATCCCAGAACGTCAGACCCTCCTCCCTGTAACTGGGACAATCTGGGAACGTCAGACACTGCTCCCTGCAACTGGGACTATCCCGGAACGTCAGATACTGCTCCCTGTAACTGGGTAAATCCGGGAACATCAGACACTGTTCCCTGTAACTGGGTAAATCCGGGAACGTCAGACACTGCTCCCTGTAACTGGGTAAATCCGGGAATGTTAGACACTGCTCCCTGTAACTGGGTAAATCCGGGAACGTCAGACACTGCTCCCTGTAACTGGGACAATCCGGAACGTCAGACACTGCTCCCTGTCACTGGGTAAATCCGGGAACTTCAGGCACTGCTCCCTGTAACTGGGTAAATCTGGGAACGTCAGACACTGCTCCCTGTAACTGGGTAAATCCGGGATCGTCAGACACTGCTCCCTGTAACTGGGTAAATCCGGGAACGTCAGACACTGCTCCCTGTAACTGGGACTATACGGGAACGTCAGACACTGCTCCCTGTAACTGGGTAAATCCGGGAACTTCAGACACTGCTCCCTGTAACTGGGTAAATCCGGGAACTTCAGACACTGCTCCCTGTAACTGGGTAAATCCGGGAACTTCAGACACTGCTCCCTGTAACTGGGTAAATCCGAGATCGTCAGACACTGCTCCCTGTAACTGGGAATATCCGGGAACGTCAGGCACTGCTCCCTGTAACTGGGTAAATCCGGGAACGTCAGACACTGCTCCCTGTAACTGGGTAAATCTGGGAACGTCAGACACTGCTCCCTGTAACTGGGTAAATCCGGGAACGTCAGACACTGCTCCCTGTAACTGGGTAAATCTGGGAACGTCAGACACTGCTCCCTGTAACTGGGTAAATCTGGGAACGTCAGACACTGCTCCCTGTAACTGGGACAATCCGGGAACGTCAGACACTGCTCCCTGTAACTGGGTAAATCCGGGAACGTCAGACACTGCTCCCTGTAACTGGGTAAATCTGGGAACGTCAGACACTGCTCCCTGTAACTGGGACTATCCGGGAACGTCAGACACTGCTCCCTGTAACTGGGAATATCCGGGAACGTCAGGCACTGCTCCCTGTAACTGGGTAAATCTGGGAACGTCAGACACTGCTCCCTGTAACTGGGTAAATCTGGGAACGTCAGACACTGGTCCCTGCAACTGGGTAAATCCGGGAACGTCAGACACTGCTCCCTGTAACTGGGAATATCCTGGAACGTCAGGCACTGCTCCCTGTAACTGGGTAAATCCGGGAACGTCAGACACTGCTCCCTGTAACTGGGTAAATCTGGGAACGTCAGACACTGCTCCCTGTAACTGGGTAAATCTGGGAACGTCAGACACTGCTCCCTGTAACTGGGACAATCCGGGAACGTCAGACACTGCTCCCTGTAACTGGGTAAATCCGGGAACGTCAGACACTGCTCCCTGTAACTGGGTAAATCCGGGAACGTCAGACACTGCTCCCTGTAACTGGGACAATCCGGGAACGTCAGACACTGCTCCCTGTAACTGGGTAAATCCCGGAACGTCAGACACTGCTCCCTGTAACTGGGTAAATCCGGGAACGTCAGACACTGCTCCCTGTAACTGGGTAAATCCGGAACGTCAGACACTGCTCCCTGTAACTGGGTAAATCCCGGAACGTCAGACACTGCTCCCTGTAACTGGGTAAATCCGGGAACGTCAGACACTGCTCCCTGTAACTGGGTAAATCCGGGAACGTCAGACACTGCTCCCTGTAACTGGGTAAATCCGGGAACGTCAGACACTGCTCCCTGTCACTGGGTAAATCCGGGAACGTCAGACACTGCTCCCTGTAACTGGGACAACCCGGGAACGTCAGACACTGCTCCCTGTAACTGGGTAAATCCGGGAACGTCAGACACTGCTCCCTGTAACTGGGTAAATCCGGGAACGTCAGACACTGCTCCCTGTAACTGGGTAAATCCGGGAACGTCAGACACTGCTCCCTGTAACTGGGTAAATCCGGGAACGTCAGACCCTGCTCCCTGTAACTGGGTAAATCCGGGAACGTCAGACACTGCTCCCTGTAACTGGGTAAATCCGGGAACGTCAGACACTGCTCCCTGTCACTGGGTAAATCCGGGAACGTCAGACACTGCTCCCTGTAACTGGGACTATCCGGGAACGTCAGACACTGCTCCCTGTAACTGGGTCAATCCGGGAACGTCAGACACTGCTCCCTGTAACTGGGTAAATCCGGGAACGTCAGACACTGCTCCCTGTAACTGGGTAAATCCGGGAACGTCAGACACTGCTCCCTGTAACTGGGAATATCCGGGAACGTCAGACACTGCTCCCTGTAACTGGGTAAATCCGGGAACGTCAGACACTGCTCCCTGTAACTGGGACAATCCGGGAACGTCAGACCCTGCTCCCTGTAACTGGGTAAATCCGGGAACGTCAGACACTGCTCCCTGTAACGGGGTAAATCCGGGAACTTCAGACACTGCTCCCTGTAACTGTGTAAATCCGGGAACGTCAGACACTGCTCCCTGTAACTGGGACAATCCGGGAACGTCAGACACTGCTCCCTGTAACGGGGTAAATCCGGGAACTTCAGACACTGCTCCCTGTAACTGTGTAAATCCGGGATCGTCAGACACTGCTCCCTGTAACTGGGTAAATCCGGGAACGTCAGACACTGCTCCCTGTAATTGGGTAAATTCGGGAACGTCAGACACTGCTCCCTGTAACTGGGTAAATCCGGGAACGTCAGACACTGCTCCCTGTAACTGGGAATATCCCGGAACGTCAGACACTGCTCCCTGTAACTGGATAAATCCGGGAACGTCAGACACTGCTCCCTGTAACTGGGAATATCCCGGAACGTCAGACACTGCTCCCTGTAACTGGATAAATCCGGGAACGTCAGACACTGCTCCCTGTGACTGGGACAATCCGGGAACGTCAGACACTGCTCCCTGTAACTGGGTAAATCCGGGAACGTCAGACACTGCTCCCTGTCACTGGGTAAATCCGGGAACGTCAGACACTGCTCCCTGTAACTGGGTAAATCCGGGAACGTCAGACACTGCTCCCTGTCACTGGGTAAATCCGGGAACTTCAGACACTGCTCCCTGTAACTGGATAAATCCGGGAACGTCAGACACTGCTCCCTGTAACTGGGTAAATCCGGGATCGTCAGACACTGCTCCCTGTAACTGGGTAAATCCGGGAACGTCAGACACTGCTCCCTGTAACTGGGTAGATCCGGGAACGTCAGACACTGCTCCCTGTAACTGGGTAAGTCCGGGAACTTCAGACACTGCTCCCTGTAACTGGGTAAATCCGGGATCGTCAGACACTGCTCCCTGTAACTGGGAATATCCCGGAACGTCAGACACTGCTCCCTGTAACTGGGTAAATCCGGGAATGTTAGGCACTGCTCCCTGTAACTGGGTAAATCCGGGAACGTCAGACACTGCTCCCTGTAACTGGGTAAATCTGGGAACGTCAGACACTGCTCCCTGTAACTGGGTAAATCCGGGAACGTCAGACACTGCTCCCTGTAACTGGGAATATCCCAGAACGTCAGACACTGCTCCCTGTAACTGGGACAATCCGGGAACGTGAGACACTGCTCCCTGTAACTGGGTAAATCCGGGAACGTCAGACACTGCTCCCTGTAACTGGGACAATCCGGGAACGTCAGACACTGCTCCCTGTAACTGGGACAATCCGGGAACGTCAGACACTGCTCCCTGTAACTGGGTAAATCCGGGAACTTCAGACACTGCTCCCTGTAACTGGGTAAATCCGGGAACGTCAGACACTGCTCCCTGTAACTGGGTAAATCTGGGAACGTCAGACACTGCTCCCTGTAACTGGGACAATCCGGGAACGTCAGACACTGCTCCCTGTAACTGGGTAAATCCGGGAACGTCAGACACAGCTCCCTGTAACTGGGAATATCCCAGAACGTCAGACACTGCTCCCTGTAACTGGGTAAATCCGGGAACGTCAGACACTGCTCCCTGTAACTGGGTAAATCAAGGAACGTCAGACACTGCTCCCTGTAACTGGGAATATCCCGGAACGTCAGACACTGCTCCCTGTCACTGGGACAATCCGGGAACGCCAGACACTGCTCCCTGTAACTGGGTAAATCCGGGAACGTCAGACACTGCTCCCTGTAACTGGGTAAATCCGGGAACGTCAGACACTGCTCCCTGTAACTGGGAATATCCCGGAACGTCAGACACTGCTCCCTGTCACTGGGACAATCCGGGAACGTCAGACACTGCTCCCTGTAACTGGGTAAATCCGGGAACACCAGACACTGCTCCCTGTAACTGGGTAAATCCGGGAACGTCAGACCCTGCTCCCTGTAACTGGGTAAATCCGGGAACGTCAGACACTGCTCCCTGTAACTGGGCAAATCTGGGAACGTCAGACACTGCTCCCTGTAACTGGGAATATCCCAGAACGTCAGACACTGCTCCCTGTAACTGGGTAAATCCGGGAACGTCAGACACTGCTCCCTGTAACTGGGTAAATCCGGGAACGTCAGGCACTGCTCCCTGTAACTGGGTAAATCCGGGAACGTCAGACACTGCTCCCTGTAACTGGGTAAATCTGGGAACGTCAGACACTGCTCCCTGTAACTGGGTAAATCCGGGAACGTCAGACACTGCTCCCTGTAACTGGGACTCTCCGGGAACGTCAGACACTGCTCCCTGTAACTGGGAATATCCCGGAACGTCAGACACTGCTCCCTGTAACTGGGTAAATCCGGGAACGTCAGACACTGCTCCCTGTAACTGGGACAATCCGGGAACGTCACACACTGCTCCCTGTAACTGGGACAATCCGGGAACGTCAGACACAGCTCCCTGTAACTGGGTAAATCCGGGAACGTCAGACACTGCTCCCTGTAACTGGGTAAATCCGGGAATGTTAGACACTGCTCCCTGTAACTGGGACACTCCGGGAACGTCAGACCCTGCTCCCTGTAACTGGGTAAATCCGGGAACGTCAGACACTGCTCCCTGTAACTGGGTAAATCCGGGAACGTCAGACACTGCTCCCTGTAACTGGGTAAATCCGGGAATGTTAGACACTGCTCCCTGTAACTGGGTAAATCCGGGAACGTCAGACACTGCTCCCTGTAACTGGGACAATCCGGAACGTCAGACACTGCTCCCTGTCACTGGGTAAATCCGGGAACTTCAGGCACTGCTCCCTGTAACTGGGTAAATCTGGGAACGTCAGACACTGCTCCCTGTAACTGGGTAAATCCGGGATCGTCAGACACTGCTCCCTGTAACTGGGTAAATCCGGGAACGTCAGACACTGCTCCCTGTAACTGGGACTATCCGGGAACGTCAGACACTGCTCCCTGTAACTGGGTAAATCCGGGAACTTCAGACACTGCTCCCTGTAACTGGGTAAATCCGGGAACTTCAGACACTGCTCCCTGTAACTGGGTAAATCCGGGAACTTCAGACACTGCTCCCTGTAACTGGGTAAATCCGAGATCGTCAGACACTGCTCCCTGTAACTGGGAATATCCGGGAACGTCAGGCACTGCTCCCTGTAACTGGGTAAATCCGGGAACGTCAGACACTGCTCCCTGTAACTGGGTAAATCTGGGAACGTCAGACACTGCTCCCTGTAACTGGGTAAATCCGGGAACGTCAGACACTGCTCCCTGTAACTGGGTAAATCTGGGAACGTCAGACACTGCTCCCTGTAACTGGGTAAATCTGGGAACGTCAGACACTGCTCCCTGTAACTGGGACAATCCGGGAACGTCAGACACTGCTCCCTGTAACTGGGAATATCCGGGAACGTCAGGCACTGCTCCCTGTAACTGGGTAAATCCGGGAACGTCAGACACTGCTCCCTGTAACTGGGTAAATCTGGGAACGTCAGACACTGCTCCCTGTAACTGGGTAAATCTGGGAACGTCAGACACTGGTCCCTGTAACTGGGTAAATCCGGGAACGTCAGACACTGCTCCCTGTAACTGGGAATATCCTGGAACGTCAGGCACTGCTCCCTGTAACTGGGTAAATCCGGGAACGTCAGACACTGCTCCCTGTAACTGGGTAAATCTGGGAACGTCAGACACTGCTCCCTGTAACTGGGTAAATCTGGGAACGTCAGACACTGCTCCCTGTAACTGGGACAATCCGGGAACGTCAGACACTGCTCCCTGTAACTGGGTAAATCCGGGAACGTCAGACACTGCTCCCTGTAACTGGGTAAATCCGGGAACGTCAGACACTGCTCCCTGTAACTGGGTAAATCTGGGAACGTCAGACACTGCTCCCTGTAACTGGGACAATCCGGGAACGTCAGACACTGCTCCCTGTAACTGGGTAAATCCCGGAACGTCAGACACTGCTCCCTGTAACTGGGTAAATCCGGGAACGTCAGACACTGCTCCCTGTAACTGGGTAAATCCGGGAACGTCAGGCACTGCTCCCTGTAACTGGGTAAATCCGGGAACGTCAGACACTGCTCCCTGTAACTGGGTAAATCTGGGAACGTCAGACACTGCTCCCTGTAACTGGGTAAATCCGGGAACGTCAGACACTGCTCCCTGTAACTGGGACTCTCCGGGAACGTCAGACACTGCTCCCTGTAACTGGGAATATCCCGGAACGTCAGACACTGCTCCCTGTAACTGGGTAAATCCGGGAACGTCAGACACTGCTCCCTGTAACTGGGACAATCCGGGAACGTCACACACTGCTCCCTGTAACTGGGACAATCCGGGAACGTCAGACACAGCTCCCTGTAACTGGGTAAATCCGGGAACGTCAGACACTGCTCCCTGTAACTGGGTAAATCCGGGAATGTTAGACACTGCTCCCTGTAACTGGGACACTCCGGGAACGTCAGACCCTGCTCCCTGTAACTGGGTAAATCCGGGAACGTCAGACACTGCTCCCTGTAACTGGGTAAATCCGGGAACGTCAGACACTGCTCCCTGTAACTGGGTAAATCCGGGAATGTTAGACACTGCTCCCTGTAACTGGGTAAATCCGGGAACGTCAGACACTGCTCCCTGTAACTGGGACAATCCGGAACGTCAGACACTGCTCCCTGTCACTGGGTAAATCCGGGAACTTCAGGCACTGCTCCCTGTAACTGGGTAAATCTGGGAACGTCAGACACTGCTCCCTGTAACTGGGTAAATCCGGGATCGTCAGACACTGCTCCCTGTAACTGGGTAAATCCGGGAACGTCAGACACTGCTCCCTGTAACTGGGACTATCCGGGAACGTCAGACACTGCTCCCTGTAACTGGGTAAATCCGGGAACTTCAGACACTGCTCCCTGTAACTGGGTAAATCCGGGAACTTCAGACACTGCTCCCTGTAACTGGGTAAATCCGGGAACTTCAGACACTGCTCCCTGTAACTGGGTAAATCCGAGATCGTCAGACACTGCTCCCTGTAACTGGGAATATCCGGGAACGTCAGGCACTGCTCCCTGTAACTGGGTAAATCCGGGAACGTCAGACACTGCTCCCTGTAACTGGGTAAATCTGGGAACGTCAGACACTGCTCCCTGTAACTGGGTAAATCCGGGAACGTCAGACACTGCTCCCTGTAACTGGGTAAATCTGGGAACGTCAGACACTGCTCCCTGTAACTGGGTAAATCTGGGAACGTCAGACACTGCTCCCTGTAACTGGGACAATCCGGGAACGTCAGACACTGCTCCCTGTAACTGGGAATACCCGGGAACGTCAGGCACTGCTCCCTGTAACTGGGTAAATCCGGGAACGTCAGACACTGCTCCCTGTAACTGGGTAAATCTGGGAACGTCAGACACTGCTCCCTGTAACTGGGTAAATCTGGGAACGTCAGACACTGGTCCCTGTAACTGGGTAAATCCGGGAACGTCAGACACTGCTCCCTGTAACTGGGAATATCCTGGAACGTCAGGCACTGCTCCCTGTAACTGGGTAAATCCGGGAACGTCAGACACTGCTCCCTGTAACTGGGTAAATCTGGGAACGTCAGACACTGCTCCCTGTAACTGGGTAAATTTGGGAACGTCAGACACTGCTCCCTGTAACTGGGACAATCCGGGAACGTCAGACACTGCTCCCTGTAACTGGGTAAATCCGGGAACGTCAGACACTGCTCCCTGTAACTGGGTAAATCCGGGAACGTCAGACACTGCTCCCTGTAACTGGGTAAATCTGGGAACGTCAGACACTGCTCCCTGTAACTGGGACAATCCGGGAACGTCAGACACTGCTCCCTGTAACTGGGTAAATCCCGGAACGTCAGACACTGCTCCCTGTAACTGGGTAAATCCGGGAACGTCAGACACTGCTCCCTGTATCTGGGTAAATCCGGAACGTCAGACACTGCTCCCTGTAACTGGGTAAATCCGGGAACGTCAGACACTGCTCCCTGTAACTGGGTAAATCCGGGAACGTCAGACACTGCTCCCTGTAACTGGGTAAATCCGGGAACGTCAGACACTGCTCCCTGTAACTGGGACTATCCCGGAACGTCAGACACAGCTCCCTGTAACTGGGTAAATCCGGGAACGTCAGACACTGCTCCCTGTCACTGGGTAAATCCGGGAACGTCAGACACTGCTCCCTGTAACTGGGACAATCCGGGAACGTCAGACCCTGCTCCCTGTAACTGGGACTATCCGGGAACGTCAGACACTGCTCCCTGTAACTGGGTCAATCCGGGAACGTCAGACACTGCTCCCTGTAACTGGGTCAATCCGGGAACGTCAGACACTGCTCCCTGTAACTGGGTAAATCCGGGAACGTCAGACACAGCTCCCTGTAACTGGGACAATCCGGGAACGTCAGACACTGCTCCCTGTAACTGGGTAAATCCGGGAACGGCAGACACTGCTCCCTGTAACTGGGTAAATCCGGGAACGTCAGACACTGCTCCCTGTAACTGGGAATATCCGGGAACGTCAGACACTGCTCCCTGTAACTGGGTAAATCCGGGAACGTCAGACACTGCTCCCTGTAACTGGGACAATCCGGGAACGTCAGACCCTGCTCCCTGTAACTGGGTAAATCCGGGAACGTCAGACACTGCTCCCTGTAACTGGGACAATCCGGGAACGTCAGACACTGCTCCCTGTAACGGGGTAAATCCGGGAACTTCAGACACTGCTCCCTGTAACTGTGTAAATCCGGGATCGTCAGACACTGCTCCCTGTAACTGGGTAAATCCGGGAACGTCAGACACTGCTCCCTGTAATTGGGTAAATTCGGGAACGTCAGACACTGCTCCCTGTAACTGGGTAAATCCGGGAACGTCAGACACTGCTCCCTGTAACTGGGAATATCCCGGAACGTCAGACACTGCTCCCTGTAACTGGATAAATCCGGGAACGTCAGACACTGCTCCCTGTAACTGGGTAAATCTGGGAACGTCAGACACTGCTCCCTGTGACTGGGACAATCCGGGAACGTCAGACACTGCTCCCTGTCACTGGGTAAATCCGGGAACGTCAGACACTGCTCCCTGTAACTGGGTAAATCCGGGAACGTCAGACACTGCTCCCTGTCACTGGGTAAATCCGGGAAATTCAGACACTGCTCCCTGTAACTGTATAAATCCGGGAACGTCAGACACTGCTCCCTGTCACTGGGTAAATCCGGGAACGTCAGACACTGCTCCCTGTAACTGGGTAAATCCGGGATCGTCAGACACTGCTCCCTGTAACTGGGAATATCCCGGAACGTCAGACACTGCTCCCTGTAACTGGGTAAATCCGGGAATGTTAGGCACTGCTCCCTGTAACTGGGTAAATCCGGGAACGTCAGACACTGCTCCCTGTAACTGGGTAAATCTGGGAACGTCAGACACTGCTCCCTGTAACTGGGTAAATCCGGGAACGTCAGACACTGCTCCCTGTAACTGGGAATATCCCAGAACGTCAGACACTGCTCCCTGTAACTGGGACAATCCGGGAACGTGAGACACTGCTCCCTGTAACTGGGTAAATCCGGGAACGTCAGACACTGCTCCCTGTAACTGGGACAATCCGGGAACGTCAGACACTGCTCCCTGTAACTGGGACAATCCGGGAACGTCAGACACTGCTCCCTGTAACTGGGACAATCCGGGAACGTCAAACACTGCTCCCTGTAACTGGGTAAATCCGGGAACTTCAGACACTGCTCCCTGTAACTGGGTAAATCCGGGAACGTCAGACACTGCTCCCTGTAACTGGGTAAATCTGGGAACGTCAGACCCTGCTCCCTGTAACTGGGTAAATCTGGGAACGTCAGACACTGCTCCCTGTAACTGGGACAATCCGGGAACGTCAGACACTGCTCCCTGTAACTGGGTAAATCCGAGAACGTCAGACACTGCTCCCTGTAACTGGGAATGTCCCGGAACGTCAGACACTGCTCCCTGTAACTGGGACAATCCGGGAACGTCAGACACTGCTCCCTGTAACTGGGTAAATCCGGGAACGTCAGACACTGCTCCCTGTCACTGGGTAAATCCGAGAACGTCAGACACTGCTCCCTGTAACTGCGTAAATCCGGGAACGTCAGACACTGCTCCCTGTAACTGGGACAATCCGGGAACGTCAGACACTGCTCCCTGTAACTGGGTAAATCCGGGAACGTCAGACACTGCTCCCTGTAACTGGGTAAATCCGAGAACGTCAGACACTGCTCCCTGTAACTGGGTAAATCCGGGAACGTCAGACACTGCTCCCTGTAACTGGGACTATCCCGGAACGTCAGACACTGCTCCCTGTAACTGGGTAAATCCGGGAACGTCAGACACTGCTCCCTGTAACTGGGTAAATCCGAGAACGTCAGACACTGCTCCCTGTAACTGGGTAAATCAGGGAACATCAGACACTGCTCCCTGTAACTGGGTAAATCCGGGAACGTCAGACCCTGCTCCCTGTAACTGGGACTATCCGGGAACGTCAGACACTGCTCCCTGTAACTGGGTAAATCCGAGAACGTCAGACACCGCTCCCTGTAACTGGGAATGTCCCGGATAGTCAGACACTGCTCCCTGTAACTGGGACAATCCGGGAACGTCAGACACTGCTCCCTGTAACTGGGACAATCCGGGAACGTCAGACACTGCTCCCTGTAACTGGGTAAATCCGGGAACGTCAGACACCGCTCCCTGTAACTGGGAATGTCCCGGATAGTCAGACACTGCTCCCTGTAACTGGGACAATCCGGGAACGTCAGACACTGCTCCCTGTAACTGGGACAATCCGGGAACGTCAGACACTGCTCCCTGTAACTGGGACAATCCGGGAACGTCAGACACTGCTCCCTGTAACTGGGACAATCCGGGAACGTCAGACACTGCTCCCTGTAACTGGGTAAATCCGGGAACGTCAGACACTGCTCCCTGTCACTGGGTAAATCCGAGAACGTCAGACACTGCTCCCTGTAACTGGGTAAATCCGGGAACGTCAGACACTGCTCCCTGTAACTGGGTAAATCCGGGAACGTCAGACACTGCTCCCTGTAACTGGGAAAATCAAGGAACGTCAGACACTGCTCCCTGTAACTGGGAATATCCCGGAACGTCAGACACTGCTCCCTGTCACTGGGACAATCCGGGAACGCCAGACACTGCTCCCTGTAACTGGGTAAATCCGGGAACGTCAGACACTGCTCCCTGTAACTGGGAATGTCCCGGAACGTCAGACACTGCTCCCTGTAACTGGGACAATCCGGGAACGTCAGACACTGCTCCCTGTAACTGGGTAAATCCGGGAACGTCAGACACTGCTCCCTGTCACTGGGTAAATCCGAGAACGTCAGACACTGCTCCCTGTAACTGTGTAAATCCGGGAACGTCAGACACTGCTCCCTGTAACTGGGTAAATCCGGGAACGTCAGACACTGCTCCCTGTAACTGGGAAAATCAAGGAACGTCAGACACTGCTCCCTGTAACTGGGAATATCCCGGAACGTCAGACACTGCTCCCTGTCACTGGGACAATCCGGGAACGCCAGACACTGCTCCCTGTAACTGGGTAAATCCGGGAACGTCAGACACAGCTCCCTGTAACTGGGTAAATCCGGGAACGTCAGACACTGCTCCCTGTAACTGGGTAAATCCGGGAACGTCAGACACTGCTCCCTGTAACTGGGTAAATCCGGGAACGTCAGACACTGCTCCCTGTAACTGGGTAAATCCGGGAACGTCAGACACTGCTCCCTGTAACTGGGTAAATCCGGGAACGTCAGACACTGCTCCCTGTAACTGGGTAAATCCGGGAACGTCAGACACTGCTCCCTGTAACTGGGAATATCCCGGAACGTCAGACACTGCTCCCTGTCACTGGGACAATCCGGGAACGTCAGACACTGCTCCCTGTAACTGGGTAAATCCGGGAAAGTCACACACTGCTCCCTGTAACTGGGTAAATCCGGGAACGTCAGACACTGCTCCCTGTAACTGGGTAAATCTGGGAACGTCAGACACTGCTCCCTGTAACTGGGTAAATCTGGGAACGTCAGACACTGCTCCCTGTAACTGGGACAATCCGGGAACGTCAGACACTGCTCCCTGTAACTGGGAATATCCGGGAACGTCAGGCACTGCTCCCTGTAACTGGGTAAATCCGGGAACGTCAGACACTGCTCCCTGTAACTGGGTAAATCTGGGAACGTCAGACACTGCTCCCTGTAACTGGGTAAATCTGGGAACGTCAGACACTGGTCCCTGTAACTGGGTAAATCCGGGAACGTCAGACACTGCTCCCTGTAACTGGGAATATCCTGGAACGTCAGGCACTGCTCCCTGTAACTGGGTAAATCCGGGAACGTCAGACACTGCTCCCTGTAACTGGGTAAATCTGGGAACGTCAGACACTGCTCCCTGTAACTGGGTAAATCTGGGAACGTCAGACACTGCTCCCTGTAACTGGGACAATCCGGGAACGTCAGACACTGCTCCCTGTAACTGGGTAAATCCGGGAACGTCAGACACTGCTCCCTGTAACTGGGTAAATCCGGGAACGTCAGACACTGCTCCCTGTAACTGGGTAAATCTGGGAACGTCAGACACTGCTCCCTGTAACTGGGACAATCCGGGAACGTCAGACACTGCTCCCTGTAACTGGGTAAATCCCGGAACGTCAGACACTGCTCCCTGTAACTGGGTAAATCCGGGAACGTCAGACACTGCTCCCTGTAACTGGGTAAATCCGGAACGTCAGACACTGCTCCCTGTAACTGGGTAAATCCGGGAACGTCAGACACTGCTCCCTGTAACTGGGTAAATCCGGGAACGTCAGACACTGCTCCCTGTAACTGGGTAAATCCGGGAACGTCAGACACTGCTCCCTGTAACTGGGACTATCCCGGAACGTCAGACACAGCTCCCTGTAACTGGGTAAATCCGGGAACGTCAGACACTGCTCCCTGTCACTGGGTAAATCCGGGAACGTCAGACAATGCTCCCTGTAACTGGGACAATCCGGGAACGTCAGACCCTGCTCCCTGTAACTGGGACTATCCGGGAACGTCAGACACTGCTCCCTGTAACTGGGTCAATCCGGGAACGTCAGACACTGCTCCCTGTAACTGGGTCAATCCGGGAACGTCAGACACTGCTCCCTGTAACTGGGTAAATCCGGGAACGTCAGACACAGCTCCCTGTAACTGGGACAATCCGGGAACGTCAGACACTGCTCCCTGTAACTGGGTAAATCCGGGAACGGCAGACACTGCTCCCTGTAACTGGGTAAATCCGGGAACGTCAGACACTGCTCCCTGTAACTGGGAATATCCGGGAACGTCAGACACTGCTCCCTGTAACTGGGTAAATCCGGGAACGTCAGACACTGCTCCCTGTAACTGGGACAATCCGGGAACGTCAGACCCTGCTCCCTGTAACTGGGTAAATCCGGGAACGTCAGACACTGCTCCCTGTAACTGGGACAATCCGGGAACGTCAGACACTGCTCCCTGTAACGGGGTAAATCCGGGAACTTCAGACACTGCTCCCTGTAACTGTGTAAATCCGGGATCGTCAGACACTGCTCCCTGTAACTGGGTAAATCCGGGAACGTCAGACACTGCTCCCTGTAATTGGGTAAATTCGGGAACGTCAGACACTGCTCCCTGTAACTGGGTAAATCCGGGAACGTCAGACACTGCTCCCTGTAACTGGGAATATCCCGGAACGTCAGACACTGCTCCCTGTAACTGGATAAATCCGGGAACGTCAGACACTGCTCCCTGTAACTGGGTAAATCTGGGAACGTCAGACACTGCTCCCTGTGACTGGGACAATCCGGGAACGTCAGACACTGCTCCCTGTCACTGGGTAAATCCGGGAACGTCAGACACTGCTCCCTGTAACTGGGTAAATCCGGGAACGTCAGACACTGCTCCCTGTCACTGGGTAAATCCGGGAACTTCAGACACTGCTCCCTGTAACTGTATAAATCCGGGAACGTCAGACACTGCTCCCTGTCACTGGGTAAATCCGGGAACGTCAGACACTGCTCCCTGTAACTGGGTAAATCCGGGATCGTCAGACACTGCTCCCTGTAACTGGGAATATCCCGGAACGTCAGACACTGCTCCCTGTAACTGGGTAAATCCGGGAATGTTAGGCACTGCTCCCTGTAACTGGGTAAATCCGGGAACGTCAGACACTGCTCCCTGTAACTGGGTAAATCTGGGAACGTCAGACACTGCTCCCTGTAACTGGGTAAATCCGGGAACGTCAGACACTGCTCCCTGTAACTGGGAATATCCCAGAACGTCAGACACTGCTCCCTGTAACTGGGACAATCCGGGAACGTGAGACACTGCTCCCTGTAACTGGGTAAATCCGGGAACGTCAGACACTGCTCCCTGTAACTGGGACAATCCGGGAACGTCAGACACTGCTCCCTGTAGCTGGGACAATCCGGGAACGTCAGACACTGCTCCCTGTAACTGGGACAATCCGGGAACGTCAGACACTGCTCCCTGTAACTGGGTAAATCCGGGAACTTCAGACACTGCTCCCTGTAACTGGGTAAATCCGGGAACGTCAGACACTGCTCCCTGTAACTGGGTAAATCTGGGAACGTCAGACCCTGCTCCCTGTAACTGGGTAAATCTGGGAACGTCAGACACTGCTCCCTGTAACTGGGACAATCCGGGAACGTCAGACACTGCTCCCTGTAACTGGGTAAATCCGAGAACGTCAGACACTGCTCCCTGTAACTGGGAATGTCCCGGAACGTCAGACACTGCTCCCTGTAACTGGGACAATCCGGGAACGTCAGACACTGCTCCCTGTAACTGGGTAAATCCGGGAACGTCAGACACTGCTCCCTGTCACTGGGTAAATCCGAGAACGTCAGACACTGCTCCCTGTAACTGGGTAAATCCGGGAACGTCAGACACTGCTCCCTGTAACTGGGTAAATCCGAGAACGTCAGACACTGCTCCCTGTAACTGGGTAAATCCGGGAACGTCAGACACTGCTCCCTGTAATTGGGTAAATCCGGGAACGTCAGACACTGCTCCCTGTAACTGGGTAAATCCGAGAACGTCAGACACTGCTCCCTGTAACTGGGTAAATCCGGGTACGTCAGACACTGCTCCCTGTAACTGGGTAAATCCGGGAACGTCAGACACTGCTCCCTGTAACTGGGACTATCCGGGAACGTCAGACACTGCTCCCTGTAACTGGGACTATCCGGGAACGTCAGACACTGCTCCCTGTAACTGGGAATGTCCCGGATAGTCAGACACTGCTCCCTGTAACTGGGACAATCCGGGAACGTCAGACACTGCTCCCTGTAACTGGGACAATCCGGGAACGTCAGACACTGCTCCCTGTAACTGGGTAAATCCGGGAACGTCAGACACTGCTCCCTGTCACTGGGTAAATCCGAGAACGTCAGACACTGCTCCCTGTAACTGGGAATATCCCGGAACGTCAGACACTGCTCCCTGTCACTGGGACAATCCGGGAACGCCAGACACTGCTCCCTGTAACTGGGTAAATCCGGGAACGTCAGTCACTGCTCCCTGTAACTGGGTAAATCCGGGAACGTCAGACACTGCTCCCTGTAACTGGGAATATCCGGGAACGTCAGACACTGCTCCCTGTAACTGGGTAAATCCGGGAACGTCAGACACTGCTCCCTGTAACTGGGAAAATCAAGGAACGTCAGACACTGCTCCCTGTAACTGGGAATATCCCGGAACGTCAGACACTGCTCCCTGTCACTGGGACAATCCGGGAACGCCAGACACTGCTCCCTGTAACTGGGTAAATCCGGGAACGTCAGACACTGCTCCCTGTAACTGGGAATGTCCCGGAACGTCAGACACTGCTCCCTGTAACTGGGACAATCCGGGAACGTCAGACACTGCTCCCTGTAACTGGGTAAATCCGGGAACGTCAGACACTGCTCCCTGTAACTGGGTAAATCCGAGAACGTCAGACACTGCTCCCTGTAACTGGGTAAATCCGGGAACGTCAGACACTGCTCCCTGTAACTGGGAATGTCCCGGAACGTCAGACACTGCTCCCTGTAACTGGGACAATCCGGGAACGTCAGACACTGCTCCCTGTAACTGTGTAAATCCGGGAACGTCAGACACTGCTCCCTGTAACTGGGTAAATCCGGGAACGTCAGACACTGCTCCCTGTAACTGGGAAAATCAAGGAACGTCAGACACTGCTCCCTGTAACTGGGAATATCCCGGAACGTCAGACACTGCTCCCTGTCACTGGGACAATCCGGGAACGCCAGACACTGCTCCCTGTAACTGGGTAAATCCGGGAACGTCAGACACAGCTCCCTGTAACTGGGACAATCCGGGAACGTCAGACACTGCTCCCTGTAACTGGGTAAATCCGGGAACGTCAGACACTGCTCCCTGTAACTGGATAAATCCGGGAACGTCAGACACTGCTCCCTGTAACTGGGTAAATCCGGGAACGTCAGACACTGCTCCCTGTAACTGGGTAAATCCGGGAACGTCAGACACTGCTCCCTGTAACTGGGTAAATCCGGGAACGTCAGACACTGCTCCCTGTAACTGGGAATATCCCGGAACGTCAGACACTGCTCCCTGTCACTGGGACAATCCGGGAACGTCAGACACTGCTCCCTGTAACTGGGTAAATCCGGGAACACCAGACACTGCTCCCTGTAACTGGGTAAATCCGGGAACGTCAGACCCTGCTCCCTGTAACTGGGTAAATCCGGGAACACCAGACACTGCTCCCTGTAACTGGGTAAATCCGGGAACGTCAGACACTGCTCCCTGTAACTGGGTAAATCCGGGAACGTCAGACCCTGCTCCCTGTAACTTGGTAAATCCGGGAACACCAGACACTGCTCCCTGTAACTGGGTAAATCCGGGAACGTCAGACCCTGCTCCCTGTAACTGGGTAAATCCGGGAACGTCAGACACTGCTCCCTGTAACTGGGTAAATCTGGGAACGTCAGACACTGCTCCCTGTAACTGGGAATATCCCAGAACGTCAGACACTGCTCCCTGTAACTGGGTAAATCCGGGAACGTCAGACACTGCTCCCTGTAACTGGGTAAATCCGGGAACGTCAGGCACTGCTCCCTGTAACTGGGTAAATCCGGGAACGTCAGACACTGCTCCCTGTAACTGGGTAAATCTGGGAACGTCAGACACTGCTCCCTGTAACTGGGTAAATCCGGGAACGTCAGACACTGCTCCCTGTAACTGGGTAAATCCGGGAACGTCAGGCACTGCTCCCTGTAACTGGGTAAATCCGGGAACGTCAGACACTGCTCCCTGTAACTGGGAATATCCCGGAACGTCAGGCACTGCTCCCTGTAACTGGGTAAATCCGGGAACGTCAGACACTGCTCCCTGTAACTGGGACAATCCGGGAACGTCACACACTGCTCCCTGTAACTGGGACAATCCGGGAACGTCAGACACAGCTCCCTGTAACTGGGTAAATCCGGGAACGTCAGACACTGCTCCCTGTAACTGGGTAAATCCGGGAATGTTAGACACTGCTCCCTGTAACTGGGACACTCCGGGAACGTCAGACACTGCTCCCTGTAACTGGGTAAATCCGGGAACGTCAGACACTGCTCCCTGTAACTGGGTAAATCCGGGAACGTCAGACACTGCTCCCTGTAACTGGGTAAATCCGGGAACGTCAGACACTGCTCCCTGTAACTGGGTAAATACGGGAATGTCAGACACTGCTCCCTGTAACTGGGTAAATCCGGGAACGTCAGACACTGCTCCCTGTAACTGGGTAAATCTGGGAACGTCAGACACTGCTCCCTGTAACTGGGTAAATACGGGAATGTCAGACACTGCTCCCTGTAACTGGGAATATCCCGGAACGTCAGACACTGCTCCCTGTAACTGGGACAATCCGGGAACGTCAGACACTGCTCCCTGTAACTGGGTAAATCCGAGAACGTCAGACACTGCTCCCTGTAACTGGGAATGTCCCGGAACGTCAGACACTGCTCCCTGTAACTGGGACAATCCGGGAACGTCAGACACTGCTCCCTGTAACTGGGTAAATCCGGGAACGTCAGACACTGCTCCCTGTCACTGGGTAAATCCGAGAACGTCAGACACTGCTCCCTGTAACTGGGTAAATCCGGGAACGTCAGACACTGCTCCCTGTAACTGGGTAAATCCGAGAACGTCAGACACTGCTCCCTGTAACTGGGTAAATCAGGGAACATCAGACACTGCTCCCTGTAACTGGGTAAATCCGGGAACGTCAGACCCTGCTCCCTGTAACTGGGACTATCCGGGAACGTCAGACACTGCTCCCTGTAACTGGGTAAATCCGAGAACGTCAGACACTGCTACCTGTAACTGGGTAAATCCGGGAACGTCAGACACTGCTCCCTGTAACTGGGAATATCCCGGAACGTCAGACACTGCTCCCTGTAACTGGGTAAATCCGGGAACGTCAGACACTGCTCCCTGGAACTGGGAATGTCCCGGATAGTCAGACACTGCTCCCTGTAACTGGGACAATCCGGGAACGTCAGACACTGCTCCCTGTAACTGGGACAATCCGGGAACGTCAGACACTGCTCCCTGTAACTGGGTAAATCCGGGAACGTCAGACACTGCTCCCTGTAACTGGGTAAATCCGGGAACGTCAGACACTGCTCCCTGTAACTGGGAAAATCAAGGAACGTCAGACACTGCTCCCTGTAACTGGGAATATCCCGGAACGTCAGACACTGCTCCCTGTAACTGGGACAATCCGGGAACGTCAGACACTGCTCCCTGTCACTGGGTAAATCCGAGAACGTCAGACACTGCTCCCTGTAACTGGGTAAATCCGGGAACGTCAGACACTGCTCCCTGTAACTGGGTAAATCCGGGAACGTCAGACACTGCTCCCTGTAACTGGGAAAATCAAGGAACGTCAGACACTGCTCCCTGTAACTGGGAATATCCCGGAACGTCAGACACTGCTCCCTGTCACTGGGACAATCCGGGAACGCCAGACACTGCTCCCTGTAACTGGGTAAATCCGGGAACGTCAGACACTGCTCCCTGTAACTGGGAATGTCCCGGAACGTCAGACACTGCTCCCTGTAACTGGGACAATCCGGGAACGTCAGACACTGCTCCCTGTAACTGGGTAAATCCGGGAACGTCAGACACTGCTCCCTGTCACTGGGTAAATCCGAGAACGTCAGACACTGCTCCCTGTAACTGTGTAAATCCGGGAACGTCAGACACTGCTCCCTGTAACTGGGTAAATCCGGGAACGTCAGACACTGCTCCCTGTAACTGGGAAAATCAAGGAACGTCAGACACTGCTCCCTGTAACTGGGAATATCCCGGAACGTCAGACACTGCTCCCTGTCACTGGGACAATCCGGGAACGCCAGACACTGCTCCCTGTAACTGGGTAAATCCGGGAACGTCAGACACAGCTCCCTGTAACTGGGACAATCCGGGAACGTCAGACACTGCTCCCTGTAACTGGGTAAATCCGGGAACGTCAGACACTGCTCCCTGTAACTGGGTAAATCCGGGAACGTCAGACACTGCTCCCTGTAACTGGGTAAATCCGGGAACGTCAGACACTGCTCCCTGTAACTGGGTAAATCCGGGAACGTCAGACACTGCTCCCTGTAACTGGGTAAATCCGGGAACGTCAGACACTGCTCCCTGTAACTGGGAATATCCCGGAACGTCAGACACTGCTCCCTGTCACTGGGACAATCCGGGAACGTCAGACACTGCTCCCTGTAACTGGGTAAATCCGGGAACACCAGACACTGCTCCCTGTAACTGGGTAAATCCGGGAACGTCAGACCCTGCTCCCTGTAACTGGGTAAATCCGGGAACACCAGACACTGCTCCCTGTAACTGGGTAAATCCGGGAACGTCAGACACTGCTCCCTGTAACTGGGTAAATCCGGGAACGTCAGACCCTGCTCCCTGTAACTGGGTAAATCCGGGAACACCAGACACTGCTCCCTGTAACTGGGTAAATCCGGGAACGTCAGACCCTGCTCCCTGTAACTGGGTAAATCCGGGAACGTCAGACACTTCCCCCATGTAACTGGGTAAATCTGGGAACGTCAGACACTGCTCCCTGTAACTGGGAATATCCCAGAACGTCAGACACTGCTCCCTGTAACTGGGTAAATCCGGGAACGTCAGACACTGCTCCCTGTAACTGGGTAAATCCGGGAACGTCAGGCACTGCTCCCTGTAACTGGGTAAATCCGGGAACGTCAGACACTGCTCCCTGTAACTGGGTAAATCTGGGAACGTCAGACACTGCTCCCTGTAACTGGGTAAATCCGGGAACGTCAGACACTGCTCCCTGTAACTGGCTTAAATCCGGGAACGTCAGGCACTGCTCCCTGTAACTGGGTAAATCCGGGAACGTCAGACACTGCTCCCTGTAACTGGGAATATCCCGGAACGTCAGGCACTGCTCCCTGTAACTGGGTAAATCCGGGAACGTCAGACACTGCTCCCTGTAACTGGGACAATCCGGGAACGTCACACACTAATAATAAGACCCATTGGTGTAAGGTAAGTGCCATATTATATTATTATATTATTAGCATTGTGCAGGTCAAGGATTGGAGGTGGAGGAGCAGTCTCTGTCAGCGAGGGAACCTGAGAACATCTCAGAAGGTAAGCAAGTGATTTTTACTTTTATACCTGTTTTTCAAATTGTGTGTGTCCGGGGGAAACTGAAGTGACATCACAGAAAAGCTGTGACCTGAGTGGCTGGTTGGGATTCTAACCTAAATTGTTTTGAGTATTTGGGATCTAATTAAACATAATAACTTAATTATAATTTAGAGGATATCTAAGCCAGAGATCGGAGAATATTACAGTTAGCTATCGCATTTCTATTAGAAATCTAGTGCTAGGAAACAGATAGTTGACAGTAACTTTGAAATTTAAAAAAAGTATTAAAAAAAAAAAGACAAATTTTAATTTTAATTAATTGACGCAATGTCAGTTAGAGGGGTGCTGTGCTCTGACTGTGAGATGTGGCAGGTCCGGGAGGCTTCCAGTGTCCCGGATGGCTTCATCTGCAGAAAGTGCACCCAACTGCAGCTCCTCACAGACCGCATGGTTCGGTTGGAGCAGCAATTGGATGCACTTAGGAGCATGCAGGTGGCGGAAAGCGTCATAGATCGCAGTTATGTAAGTGTGGTCACACCCAAGGTGCAGGCAGAGAAATGGGTGACCACCAGAAAGGGCAGGCAGTCAGTGCAGGAATCCCCTGTGGTTGTCCCCCTCTCGAACAGATATACCCCTTTGGATACTGTCGGGGGGGATAGCCTATCAGGGGAAAACAGCAGCAGCCAGAGCAGTGGCACCACGGCTGGCTCTGATGTTCAGAAGGGAGGGTCAAAGCGCAGAAGAGTAATAGTTATAGGGGACTCTATAGTCAGGGGCACAGATAGGCGCTTCTGTGGACGTGAAAGAGACTCCAGGATGGTATGTTGCCTCCCTGGTGCCAGGGTCCAGGATGTCTCCGAACGGGTAGAGGGAATCCTGAAGGGGGAGGGCAAACAGGCAGAGGTCGTTGTACATATTGGTACTAACGACATAGGCAGGAAGGGGCATGAGGTCCTGCAGCAGGAGTTCAGGGAGCTAGGCAGAAAGTTAAAAGACAGGACCTCGAGGGTTGTAATCTCGGGATTACTCCCTGTGCCACGTGCCAGTGAGGCTAGAAATAGGAAGATAGAGCAGACAAACACGTGGCTAAACAGCTGGTGTAGGAGGGAGGGTTTCTGTTATCTGGACCACTGGGAGCTCTTCCGGGGCAGGTGTGACCTGTATAAGATGGACGGGTTGCATCTAAACCGGAGAGGCATAAATATCCTGGCCGCGAGGTTTGCTAGTGTCACACGGGAGGGTTTAAACTAGTATGGCAGGGGGGTGGGCACGGGAGCAATAGGTCAGAAGGTGAGAGCATTGAGGGAGAACTAGGGAATAGGGACAGTGTGGCTCTGAGGCAGCGCAGACGGGGAGAAGTTGCTGAACACAGCGGGTCTGGTGGCCTGAAGTGCATATGTTTTAATGCAAGGAGCATTACGGGTAAGGCAGATGAACTTAGAGCTTGGATTACTACTTGGAACTATGATGTTGTTGCCATTACAGAGACCTGGTTGAGGGAAGGGCAGGATTGGCAGCTAAACGTTCCAGGATTTAGATGTTTCAGGCGGGATAGAGGGGGATGTAAAAGGGGAGGCGGAGTTGCGCTACTTGTTCAGGAGAGTATCACAGCTATACAGCGAGAGGACACCTCAGAGGGCAGTGAGGCTATATGGGTAGAGATCAGGAATAAGAAGGGTGCAGTCACAATGTTGGGGGTATACTACAGGCCTCCCAACAGCCAGCGGGAGATAGAGGAGCAGATAGGTAGACAGATTTTGGAAAAGAGTAAAAACAACAGGGTTGTGGTGATGGGAGACTTCAACTTCCCCAATATTGACTGGGACTCACTTAGTGCCAGGGGCTTAGACGGGGCAGAGTTTGTAAGGAGCATCCAGGAGGGCTTCTTAAAACAATATGTAAACAGTCCAACTAGGGAAGGGGCGGTACTGGACCTGGTATTGGGGAATGAGCCCGGCCAGGTGGTAGATGTTTCAGTAGGGGAGCATTTCGGTAACAGTGACCACAATTCAGTAAGTTTTAAAGTACTGGTGGACAAGGATAAGAGTGGTCCGAGGATGAATGTGCTAAATTGGGGGAAGGCTAATTATAACAATATTAGGCGGGAACTGAAGAACATAGATTGGGGGCGGATGTTTGAGGGCAAATCAACATCTGACATGTGGGAGGCTTTCAAGTGTCAGTTGAAAGGAATACAGGACAGGCATGTTCCTGTGAGGAAGAAAGATAAATACGGCAATTTTCGGGAACCTTGGATGACGAGTGATATTGTAGGCCTCGTCAAAAAGAAAAAGGAGGCATTTGTCAGGGCTAAAAGGCTGGGAACAGACGAAGCCTGTGTGGCATATAAGGAAAGTAGGAAGGAACTTAAGCAAGGAGTCAGGAGGGCTAGAAGGGGTCATGAAAAGGCATTGGCAAATAGGGTTAAGGAAAATCCCAAGGCTTTTTACACTTACATAAAAAGTAAGAGGGTAGCCAGGGAAAGGGTTGGCCCACTGAAGGATAGGCAAGGGAATCTATGTGTGGAGCCAGAGGAAATGGGCGAGGTACTAAATGAATACTTTGCATCAGTATTCACCAAAGAGAAGGAATTGGTAGATGTTGAGTCTGGAGAAGGGGGTGTAGATAGCCTGGGTCACATTGTGATCCAAAAAGACGAGGTGTTGGGTGTCTTAAAAAATATTAAGGTAGATAAGTCCCCAGGGCCGGATGGGATCTACCCCAGAATACTGAAGGAGGCTGGAGAGGAAATTGCTGAGGCCTTGACAGAAATCTTTGGATCCTCGCTGTCTTCAGGGGATGTCCCGGAGGACTGGAGAATAGCCAATGTTGTTCCTCTGTTTAAGAAGGGTGGCAGGGATAATCCCGGGAACTACAGGCCGGTGAGCCTTACTTCAGTGGTAGGGAAATTACTGGAGAGAATTCTTCGAGACAGGATCTACTCCCATTTGGAAGCAAATGGACGTATTAGTGAGAGGCAGCACGGTTTTGTGAAGGGGAGGTCGTGTCTCACTAACTTGATAGAGTTTTTCGAGGAGGTCACTAAGATGATTGATGCAGGTAGGGCAGTAGATGTTGTCTATATGGACTTCAGTAAGGCCTTTGACAAGGTCCCTCATGGTAGACTAGTACAAAAGGTGAAGTCACACGGGATCAGGGGTGAACTGGCAAGGTGGATACAGAACTGGCTAGGCCATAGAAGGCAGAGGGTAGCAATGGAGGGATGCTTTTCTAATTGGAGGGCTGTGACCAGTGGTGTTCCACAGGGATCAGTGCTGGGACCTTTGCTCTTTGTAGTATATATAAATGATTTGGAGGAAAATGTAACTGGTCTGATTAGTAAGTTTGCAGACGACACAAAGGTTGGTGGAATTGCGGATAGCGATGAGGACTGTCTGAGGATACAGCAGGATTTAGATTGTCTGGAGACTTGGGCGGAGAGATGGCAGATGGAGTTTAACCTGGACAAATGTGAGGTAATGCATTTTGGAAGGGCTAATGCAGGTAGGGAATATACAGTGAATGGTAGAACCCTCAAGAGTATTGAAAGTCAAAGAGATCTAGGAGTACAGGTCCACAGATCACTGAAAGGGGCTACACAGGTGGAGAAGGTAGTCAAGAAGGCATACGGCATGCTTGCCTTCATTGGCCGGGGCATTGAGTATAAGAATTGGCAAGTCATGTTGCAGCTGTATAGAACCTTAGTTAGGCCACACTTGGAGTATAGTGTTCAATTCTGGTCGCCACACTACCAGAAGGATGTGGAGGCTTTAGAGAGGGTGCAGAAGAGATTTACCAGAATGTTGCCTGGTATGGAGGGCATAAGCTATGAGGAGCGATTGAATAAACTCGGTTTGTTCTCACTGGAACGAAGGAGGTTGAGGGGCGACCTGATAGAGGTATACAAAATTATGAGGGGCATAGACAGAGTGGATAGTCAGAGGCTTTTCCCCAAGGTAGAGGGGTCAATTACTAGGGGGCATAGGTTTAAGGTGAGAGGGGCAAGGTTTAGAGTAGATGTACGAGGCAAGTTTTTTACGCAGAGGGTAGTGGGTGCCTGGAACTCACTACCGGAGGAGGTAGTGGAGGCAGGGACGATAGGGACATTTAAGGGGCATCTTGACAAATATATGAATAGGATGGGAATAGAAGGATACGGACCCAGGAAGTGTAGAAGATTGTAGTTTAGTCGGGCAGTATGGTCGGCACGGGCTTGGAGGGCCGAAGGGCCTGTTCCTGTGCTGTACATTTCTTTGTTCTTTGTTGTTCTTTGTTTGTAACTGGGACAATCCGGGAACGTCAGACACAGCTCCCTGTAACTGGGTAAATCCGGGAACGTCAGACACTGCTCCCTGTAACTGGGTAAATCCGGGAATGTTAGACACTGCTCCCTGTAACTGGGACACTCCGGGAACGTCAGACCCTGCTCCCTGTAACTGGGTAAATCCGGGAACGTCAGACACTGCTCCCTGTAACTGGGTAAATCCGGGAACGTCAGACACTGCTCCCTGTAACTGGGTAAATCCGGGAACGTCAGACACTGCTCCCTGCAACTGGGTAAATACGGGAATGTCAGACACTGCTCCCTGTAACTGGGTAAATCCGGGAACGTCAGACACTGCTCCCTGTAACTGGGTAAATCTGGGAACGTCAGACACTGCTCCCTGTAACTGGGTAAATACGGGAATGTCAGACACTGCTCCCTGTAACTGGGAATATCCCGGAACGTCAGACACTGATCCCTGTCACTGGGACAATCCGGGAACGTCAGACACTGCTCCCTGTAACTGGGTAAATCCGGGAACGTCAGACACTGCTCCCTGTAACTGGGAATATCCGGGAACGTCAGACACTGCTCCCTGTAACTGGGTAAATCCGGGAACGTCAGACACTGCTCCCTGTAACTGGGACTATCCCGGAACGTCAGACACTGCTCCCTGTAACTGGGTAAATCCGGGAACGTCAGACACTGCTCCCTGTAACTGGGACTATCCCGGAACGTCAGACACTGCTCCCTGTAACTGGGACAATCCGGGAACGTCAGACACTGCTCCCTGTAACTGGGTAAATCTGGGAACGTCAGACACTGCTCCCTGTAACTGGGTAAATCCGGGAACGTCAGACACTGCTCCCTGTAACTGGGTAAATCCGGGAACGTCAGACACTGCTCCCTGTAACTGGGAATATCCCGGAACGTCAGACACTGCTCCCTGTAACTGGGTAAATCCGGGAACGTCAGACACAACTCTTTGTAACTGGGTAAATCCGGGAACGTCAGACACTGCTCCCTGTAACTGGGTAAATCCGGGAACGTCAGACACTGCTCCCTGTAACTGGGTAAATCTGGGAACGTCAGACACTGCTCCCTGTAACTGGGTAAACCCGGGAACGTCAGACACTGCTCCCTGTAACTGGGACAATCCGGGAACGTCAGACACTGCTCCCTGTAACTGGGACACTCCGGGAACGTCAGACACTGCTCCCTGTAACTGGGAATATCCCGGAACGTGAGACACTGCTCCCTGTAACTGGGACAATCCGGGAACGTCAGACACTGCTTCCTGTAACTGGGAATATACCGAAACGTCAGACACTGCTCCCTGTAACTGGGTAAATCTGGGAACGTCAGACACTGCTCCCTGTAACTGGGTAAATCTGGGAACGTCAGACCCTGCTCCCTGTAACTGGGACACTCCGGGAACGTCAGACACTGCTCCCTGTAACTGGGAATATCCCGGAACGTCAGACACTGCTCCCTGTAACTGGGTAAATCCGGGAACGTCAGACACTGCTCCCTGTAACTGGTAAATCCGGGAACGTCAGACACTGCTCCCTGTAACTGGGTAAACCCGGTAACGTCAGACACTGCTCCCTGTAACTGGGTAAATCCGGGAACGTCAGACACTGCTCCCTGTAACTGGGTAAATCTGGAAACGTCAGACACTGCTCCCTGGAACTGGGTAAATCCGGGAACGTCAGACACTGCTCCCTGTAACTGGGTAAATCCGGGAACGTCAGACACTGCTCCCTGTAACTGGGACAATCCGGGAACATCAGACACTGCTCCCTGTAACTGGGTAAATCCGGGAACTTCAGACACTGCTCCCTGTAACTGGGTAAATCCGGAAACGTCAGACACTGCTCCCTGTAACTGGGAAAATCCGGGAACGTCAGACACTGCTCCCTGTAACTGGGACTATCCCGGATCGTCAGACACTGCTCCCTGTAACTGGGTAAATCCGGAAACGTCAGACACTGCTCCCTGTAACTGGGTAAATCTGGGAACGTCAGACACTGCTCCCTGTAACTGGGACTATCCGGGAACGTCAGACACTGCTCCCTGTAACTGGGTAAATCCGGGAACGTCAGACACTGCTCCCTGTAACTGGGACTATCCGGGAACATCAGACGCTTCTCCCTGTACCTGGGACAATCCCGGAACGTCAGACCCTCCTCCCTGTAACTGGGACAATCCCGGAATTTCAGACCCACCTCCCTGTAACGGGACAATCCCGGAACGTCAGACCCTCCTCCCTGTAACTGGGACAATCCCAGAACATCAGACCCTCCTCCCTGTAACTGGGACAATCCCAGAACGTCAGACCCTCCTCCCTGTAACTGGGACAATCCCAGAACATCAGACCCTCCTCGCTGTAACTGGGACAATCCCGGAACGTCAGACCCTCCTCCCTGTAACTGGGTAAATCCGGGAACGTCAGACCCTCCTCCCTGTAACTGGGACTATCCGGGAACGTCAGACCCTCCCCCCTGTAACTGGGACAATCCGGGAACGTCAGACCCTCCCCCCTGTAACTGGGACAATCCCGGAACATCAGACCCTCCTCCCTGTAACTGGGACTATCCCGGAACATCAGATCCTGCTCCCTGTAACTGGGACAATCCCGGAACATCAGACCCTCCTCCCTGTAACTGGGACTATCCCGGAACATCAGATCCTGCTCCCTGTAACTGGGACTATCCCGGAACATCAGACCCTCCTCCCTGTAACTGGGACAATCCGGGAACGTCAGACCCTCCTCTCTGTAACTGGGACAATCCGGGAACATCAGACCCTCCTCCCTGTAACTGGGACAATCCCAGAACGTCAGACCGTCCTCCGGACAATCCCGGAACGTTAGACCCTGTAACTGGGCCAATCCGGAACGTCAGACCCTCCTCCCTGTAACTGGGACAATCCGGGAACATCAGACCCTCCTCCCTGTAACTGGGACAATCCCAGAACGTCAGACCGTCCTCCGGACAATCCCGGAACGTTAGACCCTGTAACTGGGCCAATCCCGGAACATCAGACCCTGTAAGTGGGCTTTGCAGACATGCGAGCCCGAGTGAGGATTGGAACTTGGTAATTCGGTGCAGGATGGGAAGAGGAGCTTTTTCCATTTCATTTTTTTCTCTTTCTTCTGGCTGTTGAGGAGCAGAGCGGAGACGAGCGGCTGGACAGACAGCATCTTGGGAAGGTAAGCGGGTAAACGGTGAATCTGAGGGTTAGACTGGGGGAAGCTGATGAAGGACGTCACAGGAGGGCTGTGCTTAGATTGGCCAAGAGAGGACTGCAGCCACCTGGGTTGCCACTTCCCGACTTAAAATGGAGAACCGCAAAGACTGAAGGGAAATTCAGCCAACACAGGCAGAAACTAGCAGGCACAAGTTTACTGTGTATTAGACTCTGTAGAAACCCAGACAGCAGCGATACAAGCAGCCATCTGCATAGTAATGAGCGATCCTCAGGAACAATCAAAACATTTGAGGTAAACAAGGCCAAGCCAGACTCCTCGGCGCCAGCAGGAGCCAACACAAAAGAGGTTCACGGACACTTAAAGACCGCCCAACGATCAGGGAACCGCTCCAGTGTTGGAGAAATCGAACCAAGCGATTGGAACAAAGTCCAATCACCTAGAAACAGGTACAGGGTCCGCCCCGAAAGGCAGGAAGCCCCTGGGGACTATAATGTAAAGTTCCCAAGTTCAAATCGTCCTTCTTGGCAGGGTCACTCAGCAACACGTAGCAACCCCTGAGAGTGAACTGTCCGGCAGCCTCCAAGAAAGTAAGTCTCAAGTCAACGCTCGCTACGAGATAGGCGCTCCTAGCTACCAGTCCATACCAGCTTTTGAATCCCGCAGACTCAGAACCCGAACGAAAGGCCATTTGTTCCCCTGACCTGGTGGGCCAGTCCGAAGTTAAGTACAGGCCTGTTAGCTGTAGAAGTAGCTTAGACGCAGAATTTGTACATGAGTAGCGATTACTGTGTATAATAAATGTGCTTTGATTTAAATCTTACTAACTGGTGTATTGAGTTATTGATCATTACTTGAACTTGAACCTCGTGGCGGAATCATAAAGATACCTGGCGACTCGAGAGCAAAGGTTATAAAACAGCCAATTGAACCAACCAAAAGTTAACAACATATTACTGCCGACATTCTGACCCGATCTAGAAGTAGCTTAACCACTCCGGGAGAACCCAAAATTTGAATTAGAATCCAATTGGGAACAGAAAAACCACAAGTGTTCAAGCAGTTCTGATTAATAGTCATATTTCGGAAGTGTGTGTATGCATGCGTAACTAACAGGGCGATAAGGTAAAACTGATCGATTTTTTGTTGCGACAAAACTGTCGGGAGTTTGTATTCCGGAAAATAGCGAAAGCCGTTCCCGTAATTACAGCACCGCCTCAATACCCCTTGTTCCAAATTTTAAGAGAAGCATTCAGATAAGAAAGATGGCCATGCAGGCAATGCAACGCCTCATGAACCCCGAGGAATTTGTGGTCACAGCGACCAGTAGAACATAAGAACATAAGAACTAGGAGCAGGAGTCGGCCATCTGGCCCCTCGAACCTGCTCCACCATTCAATGAGATCATGGCTGATCTTTTGTGGACTCAGCTCCACTTTCCGGCCCGAACCCCATAACCATTAATCCCTTTATTCTTCAAAAAACTATCTATCTTTATCTTAAAAACATTTAATGAAGGAGCCTCTACTGCTTCACTGGGCAAGGAATTACATAGATTCACAACCCTTTGGGTGAAGAAGTTCCTCCTAAACTCAGTCCTAAATCTACTTCCCCTTATTTTGAGGCTATGCCCCCTAGTTCTGCTTTCACCCGCCAGTGGAAACAGTCCAACTAGGGAAGAGGCGGTACTGGACCTGGTATTGGGGAATGAGCCCGGCCAGGTGGTAGATGTTTCAGTAGGGGAGCATTTCGGTAACAGTGACCACAATTCAGTAAGTTTTAAAGTACTGGTGGACAAGGATAAGAGTGGTCCGAGGATGAATGTGCTAAATTGGGGGAAGGCTAATTATAACAATATTAGGCGGGAACTGAAGAGCATAGATTGGGGGCGGATGTTTGAGGGCAAATCAACATCTGACATGTGGGAGGCTTTCAAGTGTCAGTTGATAGGAATACAGGACAAGCATGTTCCTGTGAGGAAGAAAGACAAATACGGCAATTTTCGGGAACCTTGGATGACGAATGATATTGTAGGCCTCGTCAAAAAGAAAAAGGAGGCATTTGTCAGGGCTAAAAGGCTGGGAACAGACGAAGCCTGTGTGGCATATAAGGAAAGTAGGAAGGAACTTAAGCAGGGAGTCAGGAGGGCTAGAAGGGGTCATGAAAAGTCATTGGCAAATAGGGTTAAGGAAAATCCCAAGGCTTTTTACACTTACATAAAAAGCAAGAGGGTAGCCAGGGAAAGGGTTGGCCCACTGAAGGATAGGCAAGGGAATCTATGTGTGGAGCCAGAGGAAATGGGCGAGGTACTAAATGAATACTTTGCATCAGTATTCACCAAAGAGAAGGAATTGGTAGATGTTGAGTCTGGAGAAGGGGGTGTAGATAGCCTGGGTCACATTGTGATCCAAAAAGACGAGGTGTTGGGTGTCTTAAAAAATATTAAGGTAGATAAGTCCCCAGGGCCGGATGGGATCTACCCCAGAATACTGAAGGAGGCTGGAGAGGAAATTGCTGAGGCCTTGACAGAAATCTTTGGATCCTCGCTGTCTTCAGGGGATGTCCCGGAGGACTGGAGAATAGCCAATGTTGTTCCTCTGTTTAAGAAGGGTGGCAGGGATAATCCCGGGAACTACAGGCCGGTGAGCCTTACTTCAGTGGTAGGGAAATTACTGGAGAGAATTCTTCGAGACAGGATCTACTCCCATTTGGAAGCAAATGGACGTATTAGTGAGAGGCAGCACGGTTTTGTGAAGGGGAGGTCGTGTCTCACTAACTTGATAGAGTTTTTCGAGGAGGTCACTAAGATGATTGATGCAGGTAGGGCAGTAGATGTTGTCTATATGGACTTCAGTAAGGCCTTTGACAAGGTCCCTCATGGTAGACTAGTACAAAAGGTGAAGTCACACGGGATCAGGGGTGAACTGGCAAGGTGGATACAGAACTGGCTAGGCCATAGAAGGCAGAGGGTAGCAATGGAGGGATGCTTTTCTAATTGGAGGGCTGTGATCAGTGGTGTTCCACAGGGATCAGTGCTGGGACCTTTGCTCTTTGTAGTATATATAAATGATTTGGAGGAAAATGTAACTGGTCTGATTAGTAAGTTTGCAGACGACACAAAGGTTGGTGGAATTGCGGATAGCGATGAGGACTGTCTGAGGATACAGCAGGATTTAGATTGTCTGGAGACTTGGGCGGAGAGATGGCAGATGGAGTTTAACCTGGACAAATGTGAGGTAATGCATTTTGGAAGGGCTAATGCAGGTAGGGAATATACAGTGAATGGTAGAACCCTCAAGAGTATTGAAAGTCAAAGAGATCTAGGAGTACAGGTCCACAGATCACTGAAAGGGGCTACACAGGTGGAGAAGGTAGTCAAGAAGGCATACGGCATGCTTGCCTTCATTGGCCGGGGCATTGAGTATAAGAATTGGCAAGTCATGTTGCAGCTGTATAGAACCTTAGTTAGGCCACACTTGGAGTATAGTGTTCAATTCTGGTCGCCACACTACCAGAAGGATGTGGAGGCTTTAGAGAGGGTGCAGAAGAGATTTACCAGAATGTTGCCTGGTATGGAGGGCATAAGCTATGAGGAGCGATTGAATAAACTCGGTTTGTTCTCACTGGAACGAAGGAGGTTGAGGGGCGACCTGATAGAGGTATACAAAATTATGAGGGGCATAGACAGAGTGGATAGTCAGAGGCTTTTCCCCAGGGTAGAGGGGTCAATTACTAGGGGGCATAGGTTTAAGGTGAGAGGGGCAAAGTTTAGAGTAGATGTACGAGGCAAGTTTTTTACGCAGAGGGTAGTGGGTGCCTGGAACTCACTACCGGAGGAGGTAGTGGAGGCAGGGACGATAGGGACATTTAAGGGGCATCTTGACAAATATATGAATAGGATGGGAATAGAAGGATACGGACCCAGGAAGTGTAGAAGATTGTAGTTTAGTCGGGCAGTATGGTCGGCACGGGCTTGGAGGGCCGAAGGGCCTGTTCCTGTGCTGTACATTTCTTTGTTCTTTGTTCTTTGGAAACAACCTGCCCGCATCTATCCTATCTATTCCCTTCATAATCTTATATGTTTCTATAAGATCCCCCCTCATCCTTCTAAATTCCAACGAGTACAGTCCCAGTCTACTCAACCTCTCCTCGTAATCCAACCCTTCAGCTCTGGGATTAACCTAGTGAATCTCCTCTGCACACCCTCCAGTGCCAGTACGTCCTTTCTCAAGTAAGGAGACCAAAACTGGACACAATACTCCAGGTGTGGCCTCACTAACACCTTATACAATTGCAGCATAACCTCCCTAGTCTCAAACTCCATCCCTCTAGCAATGAAGGACAAAATTCCATTTGCCTTCTTAATCACCTGTTGCACCTGAAAAGCAACTTTCTGCGACTCATGCACTAGCACACCCAGGTCTCTCTGCACAGCAGCATGTTTTAATATTTTATCATTTAAATAATAATCCCTTTTGCTGTTATTCCTACCAAAAGGGATAACCTCACATTTGTCAACATTGTATTCCATCTGCCAGACCCTAGCCCATTCACTTAGCCTGTCCAAATCCCTCTGCAGACTTCCAGTATCCTCTGCACTTTTTGCTTTACCACTTATCTTCGTGTCGTCTGCAAACTTGGACACATTGCCCTTGGTCCCCAACTCCAAATCATCTATGTAAATTTTGAACAGTTGTGGGACCAACACTGATCCCTGAGGGACACCACTAGCTACTGATTGCCAACCAGAGAAACACCCATTAATCCCCACTCTTTGCTTTCTATTAATTAACCAATCCTCTATCCATGCTACTACTTTCCCCTTAATGCCATGCATCTTTATCTTATGCAACAACCTTTTCTGTGGCACCTTGTCAAAGGCTTTCTGGAAATCCAGATATACCACATCCATTGGCTCCCCGTTATCTACCGCACTGTTAATGTCCTCAGAAAATTCCACTAAATTAGTTAGGCACGACCTGCCCTTTATGAACCCATGCTGCGTCTGCCCAATGGGACAATTTCCATCCAGATGCCTCGCTATTTCTTCCTTGATGACAGATTCCAGCATCTTCCCCACTACCGAAGTTAAGCTCACTGGCCTATAATTACCCACTTTCTGCCTACCTCCTTTTTTAAACAGTGGTGTCACGTTTGCTAATTTCCAATCCGCCGGGACCACCCCAGAGTCTAGTGAATTTTGGTAAATTATCACTCGTGCATTTGCAATTTCCCCAGCCATCTCTTTTAACACTCTGGGATGCATTCCATCAGGGCCAGGAGACTTGTCTCCCTTTAGCCCCATTAGCTTGCCCATCACTACCTCCTTGGTGATATCAATCCTCTCAAGGTCCTCACCTGTCATAGCCTCATTTCCATCAGTCCCTGGCATGTTATTTGTGTCTTCCACTGTGAAGACCGACCCAAAAAACCTGTTCAGTTCCTCAGCCATTTCTTCATCTCCCATTATTAAATCTCCCTTCTCATCCTCTAAAGGACCAATAATTTACCTTAGCCACTCTTTTTTGTTTTATGTATTTGTAGAAACTTTTACTATCTGTTTTTATATTCTGAGCAAGTTTACTCTCATAATCTATCTTACTCTTCTTTATAGCTTTTTTAGTAGCTTTCTGTTGCCCCCTAAAGATTTCCCAGTCCTCTAGTCTCCCACTGATCTTTGCCACTTTGTATGTTTTTTCCTTCAATATGATACTCTCCCTTATTTCCTTAGATATCCACGGTCGATTTTCCCTCTTTTTACCGTCCTTCCTTTTTGTTGGTATAAACCTTTGCTGGGCACTGTGAAAAATCACTTGGAAGGTTCTCCACTGTTTCTCAACTGTTTCACTATAAAGTCTTTGCTCCCAGTCTACCTGAGCTAGTTCTTCTCTCATCCCATTGTAATCTCCAGTAGAGTAGGACAGAGTCCCGTTTGGGAAGAGGAAATGAGAAAGTACCTCAAAGGGAAAGGATGGCCCCTTTGGAGCGAATTCTGTGAAAATGAGGAAACAGGTCCCGGGAGTATAGGACATACTTGGTGGGAGAACCTGAGCGAGATTCACAAGAAGAGCTGAGGGAAAGCTCGCAAGCCGATGGCAATCGTGTCCTGCTTGGCACAATTCCGAGGCACAGAGGAGGTCGTTAGGACGCTCCGGAAAGAGATAGAAGGCACACATCGAATGAGCAAGGTCGATGCCAGTGAGGTAGAGAAAGAGAACGCAGAGTTAAGGAGGAAGTTAGCAGCAAAGATACGGGGACAGCCCATCGAGTTTCTCTGGGACACAGGAGGGTCCCGCACCACCATAAATTCCTCCACCATGTTTCAAAAAGACACGTGGCCCACTGCAGCCACTATCACCCTCAGCGGCTTCACAGACCACTCGCAGCAGGGACACATCACAGCCCCTGTACCCATTCAAATCGGAACCATCACCACCAAGCACCCCGTGGTTTTAGTCGCTCTACTCCACACAGTAGAACACATTTTAGGCATAGATTTTATGAATTCCCACAATCTGTCCTATGATGCAGTCAATCAATGTGTCTGGAGAATGGCAAAATCCGCAAGAGCCCCCGCAACGCTCACCATAGGAGAACATGCCAACAAGATTAGCGCAGTCGCCGAATTTTGGTTTGACCCGGCCACGATTAGCACAGACAAGCAGGTTAGGGCAGTTCTGCAGAAGCACAGGACAGCATTCGCGACCCACAAACACGACTGTTGCCGGATGACTGGTTCCGTTCAAATCACAGGACCTGACCCTGGACCCCAAAAGCAATACGGATTTCCCCAAGAGGCAGAGGGAGAAATCGCAAAAGTTATCGACAGCTTATTAGAGCAGGGCGTACTCAGATCAGTAGCCTCCACTAATAATGCCCCGATTTGGCCAGTGAGAAAGTCCGATGGATCATGGCGACTGACCATCGATTACCGGGAACTCAACAAAGTTAAACAGCAGGGGCTGTTTAGCACAGGGCTAAATCGCTGGCTTTGAAAAAAAAGCAGACCAAGGCAGACCAGCAGCACGGTTCAATTCCCGTACCAGCCTCCCCGAACAGGCGCCGGAATGTGGCGACTAGAGGCTTTTCACAGTAACTTCATTTGAAGCCTACTTGTGACAATAAGCGATTTTCATTTCATTTCACAAAGTCACCCCCGCAGCAGCCCCCACGGTAGCCACAAGTCCCGAGACCATGCTCAAACAGGGACTCAACTCACAATACTTTACGGTTTTGGACATCAGTAATGAATCCTGGTCCATTCCATTGGCAAAATCGTGCCAGTACAAATTTGCCTTCACTTTCCGAGCTCAGCAGTACACGTGGACATGCCTTCCACAAGGATTCCACAACTCCCCCTCCATTTTCCACCGACAGCTGGCAAATGGATTTTCAAAATGTTCTTGCCCCGAATGTCTGGTCCAGAATGTGGACGACCTATTACTGCAGACAGACACCAAGGAAGAGCACATCGAGCTTCTGGCCGAACTCCTGGAACTCCTACAGAAAATTGGTTGTAAAGTCAACCCCAAAAAGGCCCAGATATTGGAAAACAAAGTGATATATTTGGGTACAATTATCACGCACGGTAAATGCGAGATCGAGCATAAAAGGATTGACTCGATCGCTAAATTGCCCCTTCCCCAACACGTTTCAGCCCTCCGGTCGTTTTTAGGATTGTTTGGCTACTGCCGAAACCACATTGACGGTTTTGTCAGCAAGGCAGCACCCCTCTCAGACCTCCTAAAGAAAGGAGCCCCCTGGGAATGGCTTCCGCAGCATACGGATGCTGTGGACTCTTTAAAACAGGCGCTCATAGCAGCCCCCGCACTACAAGTTCCAGACCCGCTTTCCCCTTACGCAATAGAGGTAGCGACCACAGACCGCACCCTTTCAGCCGTGCTCCTGCAGGAACGGCACGAACAGTTAAGGCCCGTAGCTTACGCCTCCAGAGTTTTAGATGCTGTGGAGCAGGGATTGTCAGCCTGTGAGAGGCACCTGCTCGCAGTTTTCTGGGCAGTTCAGTATTTTTCATACATAACCGGACTGAACCCCATCACAATCCTGACGGAACACCCCCCCCACCCAACTTTTACTGGACGGACGACTCGAGGACGGTACAGTCAGTCAAATGAGAGCAGCCAGATGGATCCTTCTTTTGCAGGGACGGGACATCACTGGGGCAGCACGGTAGCATTGTGGTTAGCATAATTGCTTCACAGCTCCAGGGTCCCAGGTTCGATTCTGGCTTGGGTCACTGTCTGTGCGGAGTCTGCACATCCTCCCCGTGTGTGCGTGGGTTTCCTCCGGGTGCTCCGGTTTCCTCCCACAGTCCAAAGATGTGCAGGTTAGGTGGATTGGCCATGATAAATTGCCCTTAGTGTCCAAAATTGCCCTTAGTGGGGTTGCTGGGTTATGGGGATTGGGTGGAGGTGTTGACCTTGGGTAGGGTGCTCTTTCCAGGAGCCGGTGCAGACTCGATGGGCCGAATGGCCTCCTTCTGCACTGTAAATTCTATGAAATTCTATGAAAAGGACCAAGACCCACACTTTCTTAGCAGATAACCTACAGTACCCAGGCACCCCCCACGAATGTGAAATCATCTCACCACACCACAACACAGGCCCCTCTATTGCAAACCACCCCCCCCCCCGAAAGATAGGTAGTTCACCCCAGAGCCCCCAGCACACAGACACGTGCGAACCCATAAAGATATATGTGGATGGATCTTCCACAATATTAGAAGGGAAACGCATAACAGGTTGCGGCATTTATGTCGAGGACGCGCAGGGACACGCCCTAGAAGAAATCGCAATAAAACCGCCAGGACACTGAGGCGCGCAGGCGACAGAACTAGCAGCCGTGGCGTACATTGTGGATCACCAAGACTCCTTCCCCAGCCCAGCAGACATATACTCGGACAGCCTCTATGTCTGCAACAGCCTTACAGAATTCCTGCCCCTGTGGAAAGCAAGAGGATTTGTTTCCGCAGACGGAAAACCCCTCCCCTCAGCCCTTTTGCTCCACCACATTTTAGAAAAAGCCCAGAGCAGGACTTTTGGAATAGTTAAAGTTCGTAGTCACCATCGTTCCTCCCCCCCTGGAAATGTAAAAGCCGACGCACTGGCTAAGGCAGGTTCCAGGCACGGATATTTTTGGACACCCCCCGAAAGCGCACCAGTGAATGCAGTTCAGGTCTCGCAGACTAATATCGAGGATTTAGTGCAGGCCCAGGAGCAGGACAGCAATCTCAGGGAGATTTTGAAAGGAAAATTTACTGCACCTTACGATAGGTTTAAAAATGCTCTGACCACACATGACGGTGTGGTGTTAAAAGACACCCTTTATGTGGTTCCTGAACAGGACAGGAATCAGCTCATTTGTTTGTTCCATGACAGTCACGGACATCAGGGAATCGATCCCACTACAGCCCACCTCAGGCAGCTCTGTTGGTGGCCAAGTTTAAAAGAAGACGTAATGCACTACGTTGAGAATTGCCTTATCTGTGCCCAGAACAATCCGGACAGATACGCCAAGAAAGCTCAACTCAGTCACACCCGACCCGTTAACGGCCCCTGGACTAACCTCCAGATTGATTTTATAGGACCATTGCCCCCTTGCAGGAATGGTTATAAATATGTACTTGTGGTGATAGACACGTTTACAAAATGGGTGGAAGCATTCCCATCCAGAACGAACACAGCAAAGACCACAGCCAAGATCCTCACACACCACATCTTTACGAGATGGGGACTCCCCCGCAGCATTGAATCCGACCAAGGTTCCCATTTTACAGGATGTGTCATGAAGAACGTCCTCACGATATTTGGCATTACCCCAAAATTCCACATTGCATACCACCCCCAGTCGAGTGGTATCGTGGAGCGCATGAATAGGACCCTAAAATTAACCCTCAGAAAAATGGTCCAGCAAAACAACACCACCTGGGACTTAGTCCTCCCCTTTGCGCTGATGTTTCTGCGTAATACAATTTCTACTTCCACAGGATACACCCCACACACCCTCATGACCGGACGCCCCATGAAAGGCACAGAATTTTTATTAGGACTAGATTTGACCAGCCCCGAAGTGACGGCCCTCACACACGAGAACGCAGTCAAACAGTTAGTGTTAAAACGGCTCAGCTAGCAGCCGCAGTGAAATTGGACACCAGAAAGAAACCGAGCAAGGCCTGTTTAGATAAGACAGTGCAGGCGACTGAGTACAGTGTAGGACAGCAAGTCATGCTCTCCGTATACAACCCCAGCACATTCCTGTCACCGAAGTACTCGGGTCCGTACTCCATTGCGGACAAAGTAATCCCTTCCGTCTACAAAATAAAGTATTTTCCAATGGATAGACTGCGTGGTTCCATATCAACCAGCTTAAGGCATATGGACCACAGTCTAACCACGCACACCACGTCATGCTCGACGCAGCATACCACGCCTCGCCCACAGCCATCGTAACCCTACCCTCCCCCAACACGTCCAGCCCAGCCACGGACTCGACCTCGACTCCACCCCCGAAATATACACTCCGCCCCGGCACGCCCACAGACTGCAGCAGCAGCGACAGCGACTGTGACTCGGACAATAGCCACAGCACGCCTCCCTACTATCCCCAGGCAACAGGACCCACACCCAGCGAATCTGACCACGATTCGAGTGATCCCTTCACGATCACTTTCCTAAACAAACCCCACCACCGACCACTGACCTACAATGACGACCCCGACTCCATTCCAACAGAATTGGACACATCCTATTGGCACCGAGATAATTCATACAGACTCGTCCGGAATGACGAGAGGGATCCCAGATCGCACCAAGCAGCCCTATCCACCCTGATACACGCGAGAGTTTGGCATCCGGGAGAAGATGACGACTTTGAGTCTGACTCCCAAAACAAAAACCCCTTTGTGACCCTGTTCGCAACTGATAACTGAGGTGTCCAGATGATGTTTTAAAAAGGAACCGCTCGGGAGAAAACGGTGTCCTTTCTGATGGAACCTGCAGCATGTTTAATGTTGTTTGTAGTGGTATTGTTAAAAATTTCCACGGCCCCATGCCATATTTGTCAGCAGAAACCTCTGAGAGCTTGCCCGCACACTCATCGGCCGAAACCTCTGAGAGCTTGACAGACCCCCGTTCGTAACTGCCCTTCTGGTTCGAATGAAGAACCAATATGGCAACCCCCCCCCCCCCCCCCCCCCCCACGATGACTACATTTCTTGCCCGTTCTTGCCGGTTGCTCAGGCAGTGGAGAAACGGCACTGGGACCCGCCCTGCCTGAGGACCCCCCCTCTGGTCAGCTACGCGCGGGTAGAGGACACACGGCATTGGTCGCCGTCCGACCCGGGGATTTCATCCAAATCTTCCCCGTCGCGGCCCAAACGCACCTCATTTCAGCAATTTCCGTTCAAAAAGTTTTGTTTTGTTTCAGGTGACCCTGAGGTTGCCAACCCTCTGCTATTTACATCCTCAAACATTGGGATGGTAAATCACACAGTCTGCGAGAAGGCTCGCACTGGTTCAGTATTTGTTAAGTGTGTCTTGTCCGGAATATTCGGTTGAAAAAAAATGAGGGAGTCACACATGGTGACAAATTGTAAAGGGAGAATTGGCACTGAAGGACAGACATTCCAACAGACGAGATATTAAACCAAGATAGTAACAGACACTATGCTTGATCCCACAGAACTCCAGAAGCTCCAGGAAAAGAGACAAAACGAAGAGAAGAGAAGAGAAAGAAGAAGAACCATGAGGACATCCTCCGTGTTGCTCATCACCCTAATGGACATTTGGTTGCGCGTGAATGCGAACCCCTAACCCCAACCACCCCCCCCCCCAGCCGTTAATGATTCACTTCCCCATAGCACACAGCGCCCAGTCACAAGCGACACCGCACCATCTTGGTGTGACAGGTTTATAACCTGGTACTCCCTGTCCTACCTAATAGAATCCCGATTGGTATTGGCGATACTCTGCTGCATCGTACAGACTATCCGTCTGAGGAAATGGAGAAGGAGAGCTTACCGCGCTTGCACCCCGGTATATAGGATCAGATCCCCTATTTTCAGTTATGACCAGACCCCCGACCCCCGCGATCTATAATAAAGTACATTCGTTTGCGTTCTTTTTTGTGAATGAAGAAATATGTTTCATGAGCGACTGTACAACCCTGAGCTGGACTGCCAAGCCAGGAAAAATGTGAATAATGCTGCCATGATTTTGTGTGTATTGTTTAAGAAGTTAGTATGATTGAATGTTTGAGTGAGTGTAGTTTATTAAGGACAGTTAGAGGTACCGTTTTTCTTATTTTGTAATGCACATCCCTGTTTTGAGTGTAGAGGCCATAGAAGAGTGCCCTCCGGGCCAGGGAATGAAGACAACGCAGTTATGTGATCCTTCACGCTTCACGTTAGGATCACAAGGAGGATGTGTAGCCACCTGGGTTGGCCACTTCCCGACTTAAAATGGAGAACCGCAAAGGCTGAAGGGAAATTCAGCCAACACAGGCAAAAACTAGCAGGTGCAAGTTTACTGTGTATTAGACTCTGCAGAAACCCAGACAGCAGCGATACAAGCAGCCATCTGCATAATAATGTAGCAGCCATCTGCATAGTAATGTAGCAGCCATCTGCATAGTAATGAGCGATCCTCAGGAACAATCAAAACATTTTAAGGTAAACAAGGCCAAGCCAGACTCCTCGGCGCCAGCAGGAGCCAACACAAAAGAGGTTAACGGACACCTCAAGACCACCCATCGATCAGGGAACCGCTCCAGTATTGGAGAAATTGAACCAAGCGATTGGAACAAAGTCCAATCACTTCAAACCAGGTTCGGGGTCCGCCCCGAAAGGCGGGAAGCCCCTGGGGACTATAAAGTACAGCCCCAAGTTCAAATTGTCCTTGACAGGGTCACTCAGCAATGCGAAGCAACCCTTGACAGTGACCTGTCCGGCGGCCTCCAAGAACGTATGTTTCAAGTCAACGCCGCTACGAGATAGAATCATAGAATCACAGAAGTTTACAGCATGGAAACAGGCCCTTCGGCCCAACCAGTCCATGCCACCCAGTTTTTACCATTAAGCTAGTCCCAGTTGCCCGCACTTGGCCCATAACCCTCTATACCCATCTTACCCATGTAACTAGGGGTAGCACGGTAGCATTGTGGATAGCACAATTGCTTCACAGCTCCAGGGTCCCAGGTTCGATTCTGGCTTGGGTCACTGTCTGTGCGGAGTCTGTACATCCTCCCCGTGTGTGCGTGGGTTTCCTCCGGGTGCTCCGGTTTCCTCCCACAGTCCAAAGATGTGCAGGTTAGATGGATTGGCCATGATAAATTGCCCTTAGTGTCCAAAATTGCCCTTAGTGTTGGGTGGGGTTACTGGGTTATGGGGATAGGGTGGAGGTGTTGACCTTGGGTAGGGTGCTCTTTCCAAGAGCCGGTGCAGACTCGATGGGCCGAATGGCCTCCTTCTGCACTGTAAATTCTATGATAACTATCTAGATGCTTTTTAAAAGACACAATTGTACCCGCCTCTACTACTACCTCTGGCAGCACATTCCAGACACTCAATACCCTCTGAGTGAAGAAATTGCCCCTCTGGGCCCTTCTGAATCTCTCCCCTCTCACCTTAAACCTATGCCCTCTAGTTTTAGACTCCCCTACCTTTGGGAAAAGATGTTGACTATCTACCTTATCTATGCCCCTCATTATTTTATAGACCTCTATAAGATCACCCCTAAGCCTCCTACGTTTCAGGGAAAAAAGTCCCAGTCTATCCAGCCTCTCCTTATAACTCAAACCATCAAGACCCGGCAACATCCTAGTAAATCTTTTCTGCACTCTTTCTAGTTGAATAATATCCTTTCTATAATAGGGTGACCAGAACTGCACACAGTATTCCAAGTGTGGCCGTACCAATGTCTTGTACAACTTCAACAAGACGTCCCAACTCCTGTATTCAATGTTCTGACCAATGAAACCAAGCATGCCGAATGCCTTCTTCACCACCCTGTCCACCTGCGACTCCACCTTCAAGGAGCTATGAACCTGTACTCCTAGATCTCTTTGTTCTATAACTCTCCCCAACGCCATACCATTAACTGAGTAGGTCCTGGCCTGATTCGATCTGCCAAAATGCATCACCTCACATTTATCTAAATTAAACTCCATCTGCCATTCGTCGGCCCACTGGCCTAATTGATCAAGATCCCGTTGCAATCCTAGATAACCTTCTTCACTATCCACTGTGCCACCAATCTTGGTGTCATCTGCAAACTTACTAACCATGCCTCCTAAATTCTCATCCAAATCATTAATATAAATCACAAATAACAGTGGACCCAGCACCGATCCCTGAGGCACACCACTGGTCACAGGCCTCCAGTTTGAAAAACAACCGTCTACAACCACCCTCTGTCTTCTGTCGTCCAGCCAATTTTGAATCCAATTGGCAACCACACCCTGGATCCCGTGAGCTTTAACCTTCTGCAACAACCTACCATGCGGTACCTTGTCAAAGGCTTTGCTAAAGTCCATGTAGAGAACGTCTACTGCACTGCCCTCATCTACCTTCTTGGTCACCCCCTCAAAATCTCAATCAAATTTGTGAGACATGATTTTCCACGCACAAAGCCATGCTGACTGCCCCGAATCAGTCCTTGCCTCTCTAAATGCTTGTAGATCCTGTCTCTCAGAATACCTTCTAGCAACTTACCTACTACAGATGTTAGGCTCACCGGTCTGTAGTTCCCAGGCTTTTCCCTGCTGCCCTTCTTAAACAAGGGCACAACATTCGCCACTCTCCAATCTTCAGGCACCCCACCTGTGGCTGCCGATGATTCAAATATCTCTGTTAGGGGACCCGCAATTTCCTCCCTAGCCTCCCACAACATCCTGGGATACATTTCATCAGGTCCCAGGGATTTATCTACCCTGATGCGCTTTAAGACTTCCAGCACCTCCTCCTCTGTAATATGCACACTTCTCAAGACATCACTATTTATTTCCCTTAGTTTCCTAACATCCATGCCTTTCTCCACCGTAAATACCGATGAGAAATATTCATTCAGGATCTCACCCAACTCTTGTGGCTCTGCACATAGATGTCCTTGTTGATCCTTAAGAGGCCCTACTCTGTCCCTAGTTACTCTTTTTCCTTTATGTATCTGTAGAATCTCTTTGGATTCTCCTTTGCATTATTTGCCAAAGCAATTTCATGTCCCCTTTTTGCCCTCCTGATTTCCCTCTTAACTCTATTTCGACAATCTCTATACTCTTCAAGGGATCCACTTGATCCCAGTTGCTTATGTACGTCATATGCCTCCTTCTTCTTTTTGACCAGTGTCTCAATATCTCGAGTCATCCAGGGTTCCCTACTTCTACCAGCCTTGCCCTTCACTCTAAAGGGAATGTGCTTACCCTGCACCCTGGTTAACACATTTTTAAAAGCCTCCCATTTACCAGCCGTCCCTTTGCCTGCCAACAGTCTCCCCCAATCTACCTCTGCAAGTTCCTGTCTGATACCATCAAAATTGGCCTTGCCCCAATTAAGAATTTTAACTCTTGGGCCAGACCTATCATTCTCCATAGCTATCTTAAAACTAATGGAGTTATGGTCACTTGTCCCAAAGTGATCCCTCATTAACACTTCTGTCACTTGCCCTTCCTTATTTCCCAAGACGAGGTCAAGTTTTGCCCCCTCTCTAGTCGGTCCATCCACATACTGAATGAGAAATTCCTCCTGAATACACTCAACAAATTTCCCTCCATCCAAGCCCCTAATGCTATGGCTGTCCCAGTCAATGTTGGGAAAGTTAAAGTCCCCTACTATTACCACCCTATTATTCTTGCAGCTATCTGTAATCTCCTTACATATTTGCTCCTCAATTTCCCGCTGACTATTTGGGGGCCTGTAGTACAGTCCTATCAAGGTGATCTCTCCCTTCTTATTTTTCAGTTCCACCCATATAGACTCAGTGGGCAAACCCTCGGATATATCCCCTCTAAGTACTGCCGTGATGTTCTCCCTAATCAAAAACGCCACTCCCCCTCCTCTCTTACCTCCTGTTCTATCCTTTCTATAGCATCTGTACCCCGGAACATTGAGCTGCCAGTCCTGCCCCTCCCTTAGCCATGTTTCAGTCATAGCTATAATATCCCAGTCCCATGTGCCCATCCATGCCCTGAGTTCATCCGCTTTGCCCGTCAGGCCCCTTGCATTGAAATAAATGCAGTTTAATGTGGACTTTCCTTGCTCTCTGCCCTGCTTTCTCTGGTCATGCTTTACACACTCTCCCTTCCTGCCTTTTGTTTCCGTCCTCACTGACTTCCTACATCGGTTCCCATCCCCCTGCCACATTAGTTTAAACCCTCCCCAACTGCACTAGCAAACACACCCCCGAGAACATTGGTTCCGGTCCCACCCAGATGCAGACCGTCCGATTTGTACAGGTCCCACCTCCCCCAGAACCGGTCCCAATGTCCCAGGAATTTGAAACCCTCCCTCTTGCACCATCTCTCAAGCCACGTATTCATCCTAGCTATCCTGTCATTCCTACTCTGACTATCACGTGGCACTGGTAGCAATCCTGAGATTACTACCTTTGAGATCCTACTTTTTATTTTAACTCCTAACTCCCTAAATTCAGCTTGAGATAGGCGCTCCGAGCTACCAGTCCGTACCAACTTCGAATCCCGCAGACTCAGGACCCGAACAAAAGGCTATTTGTTCCCCTGACCTGGTGGGCCAGTCCGAAGCTCAGTATAGGCCTTTTAGTGGTAGAAATAGCCCAGAAAGTAGAGTTTATGCATGAGTAGTGATTTACTGTGTATAATAAATGTGTTTTGATTTGAATCTTACTAATCGGTGTGTTGAGTTATTGATCATTACTTGAACTTGAACCTCGTGGCGGTATCATAAAGGTACCTGGCGACTCGAGAGCAAAGGTTATAAAACAGCCAATTGAACCAACCAAAAGTTAGCAACAGGACCTGCTAAATTTGAATCTATCTGGTAAGTCGGTTTTTTTTTCCTTTTCATTTGTCTATATTTTTTGTTCTGTTTTTTGCCATTGTAGTTATATAAGTTAACCTGAAGTTTAAGACATGGTAGGAGATCTCAGACCCGTGTCACGCTCCTCGTGTGCGATGCGGGAGCTCAGGGACACGTCCACTGTCCCTGGCTCCTTCACGTGCAAGACGTGTGTCCAGTTGCAGCTCCTGTTAGACCGCTTGACGACTCTGGAGCTGCGGATGGACTCACTTTGGAGCATCCGCGATGCTGAGGACGTCGTGGATAGCACGTTTAGCGAGTTGGTCACACCGCAGGTGAAAGGTACTGAGGGAGATAAAAAATGGGTGACGAAAAGACAGAGCAAGAGTAGGAAGGCAGTGCAGGTGTCCTCTGCGGTCATCTCCCTGCAAAACAGATATACCGCTTTGGATACTGTTGAGGGAGATGGCTCACCAGGGGAAGGCAGCAGCAGCCAGGTTCATGGCACCGTGGCTGGCTCTGCTGCGCAGCTGGGCAGGAAGAAGAATGGCAGAGCTATAGTGATAGGGGACTCAATTGTAAGGGGAATAGACAGGCGGTTCTGCGGACGCAATCGAGACTCCAGGATGGTATGTTGCCTCCCTGGTGCAAGGGTCAAGGATGTCTCGGAGCGGCTGCAGGACATTCTGAGGGGGGGGGGGGAGGGTGAACAGCCAGCTGTCGTGGTGCACATAGGCACCAACGATATAGGTAAAAAACGGGACGAGGTCTGACAAGCTGAATTCAGGGAGCTAGGAGTTAAACTAAAAAGTAGGACCTCAAATGTCGTAATCTCAGGATTGCTACCAGCCAGTCAGAGTAGGAATTTCAGGACAGATAGGATGAATGCGTGGCTTGAGAGATAGTACAGGAGGGAGGGATTAAGATTTTTGGGGCATTGGAACCGATTCTGTTGGAGGTAGGACCAGTACAAACCGGACGGTCTGCAGCTGGGCAGGACTGGAACCAATGTCCTAGCGGGGGGGGTGTTTGCGAGCGTCGGGGAGGGTTTAAACTAATGTGGCAGGGGGATGGGAACCAATGCAGGAAGTCGGTGGTTTTTAAGAGAGGATAGAAACAAAAGACAGTAAGGAGAAAAGCGGAAGGCAGAGAAACAGATTGCACTGCATTTATTTCAATGCAAGAGGGCTAACGGGCAAGGCAGATGAACTCAGGGCACGGATAGGTACATGGGACTGGGATATTATAGCTATGACTGAAACATGGCTAACGGAGGGGTAGGACTGGCAGCTCAATGTTCCGGGGTACCGATGCTATAGCCATGCTACTGCCAGCAGAGGGCAGTAGAGCGGAGCTGCTGATTGGCTGTTGTGGAGGAAATTTGCATATGTCCGTGTGCTCACCCTAACTTGAAGGTGGTTTGTGGAGGAGCTGTTGTCAAGTGACACTTAAACCCGAAACACTTCTTCAGTGTTTCCCTCCCTACCCACTCCTCTAACCCCAAAAAAACCAACCGCTGTAAAGATCAAGAGGAAGGCTCGAGTGCAGGTAGAAGTAGAAAGAAGTTGAACCGTGACATCACAGCCTGCAGGTAAGGGATTGGCTGGTGACTGGTAAGTAGTTTTTCTTTTATTTTCCCTCAGGTGTTATCGTGCGGGGCGCAGAGGTTGCTGAGTGAGTGCTTGCTGAGAAGGGGTGTGAATAACAGGTAAGCTCTTTCCTTCTTTTTCTTTTTTTATCTAGAGGGGATGGCAGGGAAGGTAGTGCAATGGTCCTCCTGCAGAATGTTTGAGGTGGGGGACGTCGTCAGTGTCCCTGCTGATTTCACCTGTGGGAAGTGCACCCATCTCCAGCTCCTCAGAAACCGCGTTAGGGAACTGGAGCTGGAGCTGGATGACCTTCGGATCATTCGGGAGGCAGAGGTGGTCATAGATAGAAGCTTCAGGGATGTAGTTACTCCGAAGAATAAAGATAGATGGGTGACGGTGAGAGGGGCTGGGAGGAAGCAGTCAGTACAGGGATCCCCTGTGGTCGCTCCCCTTAGTAACAAGTATACCGCTTTGGATACTGTTGGGGGAGGGGCTTACCAGGGGTAAGCCATGGGGTACAGGTCTCTGGCACAGAGTCTGTCCCTGTTGCTCAGAAGGGAAGGGAGGAGAGGAGTAGAGCATTAGTCATTGGAGATTCCATAGTCAGGGGGATAGATAGGAGATTCTGTGGGAACGAGAGAGACTCGCGGTTGGTGTGTTGCCTCCCAGGTGCCAGGGTGCGTGATGTCTCGGATCGTGTTTTTGGGATCCTTAAGGGGGAGGGGGAGCAGCCCCAAGTCGTGGTCCACATAGGTACCAACGACATTGGTAGGAAAAGGGATAAGGATGTAAGGCAGGAATTCAGGGAGCTAGGGTGGAAACTTAGATCTAAGGCAAACAGAGTTGTTATCTCTGGGTTGTTACCCGTGCCACGTGATAGCGAGACGAGGAATAGGGAGAGAGAGGAGTTGAATGCGTGGCTACAGGGATGGTGCAGGACGGAGGGTTTCAGATTTCTGGATAATTGGGGCTCATTCTGGGGTCGGTGGGACCTCGACAAACGGGATTGTCTACACCTGGACCAGAGGGGTACCAATATCCTGGGGGGGAAATTTGCTAATGCTCTTCGGGAGGGTTTAAACTAGTTCAGCAGGGGCTTGGGAACCTGAATTGTAGCTCCAGTATACAGGAGGTTGAGAGTAGTGAGGTCATGAGTAAGGTTTCAAAGTTGCAGGAGTGTACCGGCAGGCAGGAAGGTGGTTTAAAGTGTGTCTTCTTCAATGCCAGGAGCATCCGGAATAAGGTGGGTGAACTTGCGGCATGGGTTGGTACCTGGGACTTTGATGTTGTGGCCATTTCGGAGACATGGATAGAGCAGGGACAGGAATGGTTGTTGCAGGTGCCGGGGTTTAGATATTTCAGTAAGCTCAGGGAAGGTGGTAAAAGAGGGGGAGGGGTGGCATTGTTAGTCAAGGACAGTATTACGGTGGCAGAAAGGACGTTTGATGAGGACTCGTCTACTGAGGTAGTATGGGCTGAGGTTAGAAACAGGAAAGGAGAGGTCACCCTGTTAGGGGTTTTCTATAGGCCTCCGAAAAGTTCCAGAGATGTAGAGGAAAGGATTGCAAAGATGATTCTGGATAGGAGCGAAAGCAACAGGGTAGTTGTTATGGGGGACTTTAACTTTCTAAATATTGACTGGAAACGCTATAGTTCGAGTACTTTAGATGGGTCCGTTTTTGTCCAATGTGTGCAGGACGGTTTCCTGACACAGTATGTAGATAGGCCAACGAGAGGCGAGGCCATATTGGATTTGGTACTGGGTAATGAACCAGGACAGGTGGTAGATTTGGAGGTAGGTGAGCACTTTGGTGATAGTGACCACAATTCGATTAAGTTTACTTTAGTGATGGAAAGGGATAGGTATATACCGCAGGGCAAGAGTTATATCTGGGGGAAAGGCAATTATGATGCGATGAGGCATGTTGTGCTTGGAGTCCGAGGAGATAGGAGAGGTGCTAAATGAATATTTTTTGTCAGTATTCACACAGGAAAAAGACAATGTTGTCGAGGAGAATACTGAGATTCAGGCTACTAGACTAGAAGGGCTTGAAGTTCATAAGGAGGAGGTGTTAACAATTCTGGAAAGGGTGAAAATAGATAGGGCCGGATGAGATTTATCCTAGGATTCTCTGGGAAGCTAGGGAGGAGATTGCTGAGCCTTTGGCTTTGATCTTTAAGTCATCTTTGTCTTCAGGAATAGTGCCAGAAGACTGGAGGATAGCAAATGTTGTCCCCTTGTTCAAGAAGTAGAGTAGAGACAACCCCGGTAACCATAGACCAGTGAGCCTTACTTCTGTTGTGGGAAAAATCTTGGAAAGGTTTAGAAGAGATAGGGTGTATAATCATCTGGAAAGGAATAATTTGATTAGAGATAGTCAACACGGTTTTGTGAAGGATAGGTCGTGCCTCACAAACCTTATTGAGTTCTTTGAGAAGGTGACCAAACAGGTGGATGAGGGTAAAGCAGTTGATGTGGTGTATATGGACTTCAGTAAAGCGTTTGATAAGGTTCCACACGGTAGGCTACTGCAGAAGATACGGAGGCATGGGATTCAGGGTGATTTAGCAGTTTGGATCAGAAATTGGCTAGCTGGAAGAAGACAAAGGGTGGTGGTTGATGGGAAATGTTCAGACTGGAGTCCAGTTACTAGTGGTGTACCACAAGGATCTGTTTTGGGGCCACTGCTGTTTGTCATTTTTATAAATGACCTGGAGGAGGGCGTAGAAGGATGGGTGAGTAAATTTGCAGATGACACTAAAGTCGGTGGAGTTGTGGACAGCGCGGAAGGATGTTACAAGTTACGGAGGGACATAGATAAGCTGCAGCGCTGGGCTGAGAGGTGGCAAATGGAGTTTAATGCAGAAAAGTGTGAGGTGATTCATTTTGGAAGGAATAACAGGAAGACAGAGTACTGGGCTAATGGTAAGATTCTTGGCAGTGTGGATGAGCAGAGAGGTCTCGGTGTCCATGTACACAGATCCCTGAAAGTTGCCACTCAGGTTGAGAGGGTTGTTAAGAAGGCGTACGGTGTATTAGCTTTTATTGGTAGAGGGATTGAGTTTAGGAGCCATGAGGTCACGTTGCAGCTATACAAAACTCTGGTGCGGCCGCATTTGGAGTATTGCGTGCAATTCTGGTCGCCGCATTATAGGAAGGATGTGGAAGCATTGGAAAGAGTGCAGAGGAGATTTACCAGAATGTTGCCTGGTATGGAGGGAAGATCTTATGAGGAAAGGCTGAGGGACTTGAGGCTGTTTTCGTTAGAGAGAAGAAGGTTAAGAGGTGACTTAATTGAGGCATACAAGATGATCAGAGGATTGGATAGGGTGGACAGTGAGAGCCTTTTTCCTCGGATAGTGATATCTAGCACGAGGGGACATCGCTTTAAATTGAGGGGAGATAGATATAGGACAGATGTCAGAGGTAGGTTCTTTACTCAGAGAGTAGTAAGGGCGTGGAATGCCCTGCCTGCAACAGTAGTGGACTCGCCAACACTCAGGGTATTCAAATGGTCATTGGATAGACATATGGACGATAAGGGAATAGTGTAGATGGGCTTTCGAGTGGTTTCACAGGTCGGCGCAATATCGAGGGCCGAAGGGCCTGTACTGCGCTGTAATGGTCCATGTTCTATGTTCTCTAGGAAAGATAGACCAGGAGATAGGAGAGGAGGGGGAGTTGGGTTTTTGATTAGAGACAGTATCACGGCAGTACAGAGAGAGGATATATCCGAGGGTTTGCCCACTGAGTCTATTTGGGGAGAACTGAAAAATAAGAAGGGTGAGATCACTTTGATAGGACTGTAGTATAGGCCCTCAAATAGTCAGCGGGAAATTGAGGAGCAATATTAATATGGAAGGAAATTACAGATAGCTGCCGGAAAAACAGGGTGGTAATAGTCGGGGATTTTAACTTTCCCAACATTAACTGGGACAGCCACAGCCTCAGGGCTTTGGATGGAGGGAAATTTGTCGAGTGTATTCAGGAAGAATTCCTCACTCAATATGTGGATGGCCCGACCAGAGAGGGGGCAAAACGTGACCTCCTCTTGGGGAATAAGGAAGGGCAGGTGATGGAAGTATTATTGAGGGATCACTTTGGGACCAGTGACCACAATTCCATTAGTTTAAGATCGCTATGGAGAATGATAGTTCTGGCCCTAAAGTTAAAATTCTAAATTGGGGCAAGGCCAATTTCGGGGGTATTCGGTAGGAACATTCAAAAGTTGATTGGGGGAGTGTGTTTACAGGCAAGGGGACAGCTGGTAAGTGGGAACCTTTCAAAAAGGTGTTAACCAGGGTTCAGGGTGAGCACATTCCTCTCAGAGTAAAGGGTAAGGCTGGGAGAAGGAGGGAACCCTGGATGACTCGGGATATTGAGGCCCTGGTCAAAAGGAAGAAGTAGCCAATTATGACAAGCATAGGCAGCTGGGATCAAGTGGATCCCTAGAAGAGTAAAGGGATTGTTGGAGTAGAGTTAAGAGAGAAATCAGGAGGGCAAAAAGGGGCAATGAGATTGTCTTGGGGGATACGGCAAAGGAAAATCCACAGAGCTTTTACAGATACATAAAGGGCTAAAGTGTGGCTCGGGAGAGGGTAGAGCCTCTGAAGGATAAACTAGGTCATCTATGTGCAGATCCGCAAGGGATGGGAAAGGTCCTACATGAAGATTTCTCGTCAGTATTTAATGTTGGGAAAGGCACGAATATTCGGGAAATTGGGGAAATAAAAAGTGATGGCTTGAGGAGTTGTTATAAGCTGCCTGCTTACCATTGGCTGGGGACTAATGACAATCCCACAGTCCTGTGGGAGTATGAGCTTCCCCAATGAGGGGGGCGGAGAAACCATTAGTAAACCCCATGTATAAATAAAGCTGGCCAGTTTGGGACCAGCAGGAAGGAGTGAGCAGCAAGCGAAGTTGCTGCTACTGTTATATATATATATATATATATATATATACACATATGTTATTGTAAATAAATGTTGTTACTTTGTATTCTTAAAACTCGTGCTGGATTCTTCGTGGCCCTTAAAAACTGGCGACGAGGGTTAAAGTGAATAGCTGTCTACACTGCTGAAGCCACCTCCCTGGATTTTTGTTGGATACAGGTTGGAAGTTGTTTTCTATTATACCATGCCTCTGTACGGACGTTTGGATGTTTTTGATGCTGCGCTGGAAAGCTGGAACCAGTACACACAACGGATGTGTTACTATTTCCGGGCAAACAATATCACTGAAAACGAGAGCGCAGAGCGAGGAGTACAGGAGCTACAGGGAATGGAAGTGCATGCCTTGGGGCGCAACCCCTTCCGTCCGAAAACGACCCCCCGCTCTCCTTCGGTACCTTGGGCGAGGCAACGTCTGGACCGACGCCAGTGGCCGTCGGACATTCCTCCCCGAAGGGAGCCTTCTCCAGAGCCAATGGATGAGGAGCCATGTCCGTGTCAGACTTGTAGGCGCCGACCCCGTCGCGGACGGCGGTCCTGGGGACGCCAGAGGCGCCGTCGTTCCGACCGAAACTGGGACCAGCCCAGGGGCCGTAACTGGGACCAGCCCAGGGGCCGTACCTTCCATGTGGATGAACCTGCGGTGACTACTCCTGAGGACGTGGAGATGGAGGACGACTGCCTGCAGCTGCATTGTGTGGCAGCTCCCCGTGTGGCCCCCATTAAGGTGACAGTACGGGTCAATGGCCACCCGCTTGAGATGGAGTTGGATACTGGTGCAGTGGTCTCCGTGATCGCCCAGAGGACATTCGACCGCATCAAGCAGGGTATACAGACCCTTACATTAACCGACTCACAGGCCAGGTTGGCCACCTACACGGGGGAACCACTGGACATTGCAGGAACTACGATGACCCCTGTTGTCTATGGACGCCAGGAGGGGCGTTTCCCACTTATCGTGGTGCGCGGCCATGGGCCCAGCTTGTTGGGTCGGGACTGGTTGCGCCATTTGCGGTTGCAATGGCAGCACATCCTCCAAACAGTTTCTGAAGGGTTGACTGAGGTGCTAGGACGATACCCAGAGGTATTCCAGCCTAGTTTGGGGAAAATAAAAGGGGCCGTAGCCCGTATCCAAGTCGAACCAGGAGCCACGCCGCGCTATTTCCGGGCGCGCCCAGTGCCTTACGCCTGGCTCGAGAAGGTAGAAGGGGAGCTCACTCGTTTGGAGAGTTTGGGTATTATCAGGCCCGTCCGTTTTGCTGACTGGGCAGCACCAATTGTACCTGTAATGAAGCCAGATGCCACAGTTCGCTTGTGTGGCGACTGTAAACTTACAGTGAATACGGCTTCCCGACTCGACCGATACCCAATGCCTCGCATAGAGGATCTCTACGCGAAGCTTGCAGGTGGACTCTCGTTCACAAAATTAGATATGAGTCACGCCTACCTGCAGTTGGAGATGGACCCTGCTTCCCGATCATATGTAACGATTAATACACACCGGGGCCTGTATGAATATACACGGTTGCCCTTCGGAGTATCCTCTGCCTGCGCAATTTTTCAACATGTTATGGAGGGCATTTTGAGAGGTTTACCACGTGTGGCTGTCTACCTAGATGACGTTTTGATTACAGGGACGTCGGAGCAGGAACATTTGGAAAATCTGGAGGCTGTTCTTAGACGTTTTTCGGAGGCTGGAGTCCGTTTACGTCGCACAAAGTGCGTATTTCAGGCTAAGGAAGTAGTCTACCTAGGTTATCGGGTGGACCGCGAAAGTTTGCACCCCATCGCAGAGAACATAGAACATAGAACATAGAACGATACAGCGCAGTACAGGCCCTTCGGCCCACGATGTTGCACCGAAACAAAAGCCATCCAACCTACACTATGCCATTATCATCCATATGTTTATCCAATAAACTTTTAAATGCCCTCAATGTTGGCGAGTTCACTACTGTAGCAGGTAGGGCATTCCACGGCCTCACTACTCTTTGCGTAAAGAACCTACCTCTGACCTCTGTCCTATATCTATTACCCCTCAGTTTAAAGCTATGTCCCCTCGTGCCAGCCATTTCCATCCGCGGGAGAAGGCTCTCACTGTCCACCCTATCTAACCCCCTGATCATTTTGTATGCCTCTATTAAGTCTCCTCTTAACCTTCTTCTCTCCAATGAAAACAACCTCAAGTCCATCAGCCTTTCCTCACAAGATTTTCCCTCCATACCAGGCAACATCCTGATAAATCTCCTCTGCACCCGCTCCAAAGCCTCCATGTCCTTCCTATAATGCGGTGACCAGAACTGTATGCAATACTCCAAATGCGGCCGTACCAGAGTTCTGTACAGCTGCAACATGACCTCCTGACTCCGGAACTCAATCCCTCTACCAATAAAGGCCAACACTCCATAGGCCTTCTTCACAACCCTATCAACCTGGGTGGCAACTTTCAGGGATCTATGTACATGGACACCTAGATCCCTCTGCTCATCCACACTTCCAAGAACTTTACCATTAGCCAAATATTCCGCATTCCTGTTATTCCTTCCAAAGTGAATCACCTCACACTTCTCTACATTAAACTCCATTTGCCACCTCTCAGCCCAGCTCTGCAGCTTATCTATATCCCTCTGTCACCTGCAACATCCTTCCACACTATCGACAACACCACCGACTTTAGTATCGTCTGCAAATTTACTCACCCACCCTTCTGCGTGCGATTCAACAGAAGGTGCGTGCAATTCAACACGCCCCCGCCCCGACTGACACTTCGCATCTTCGTTCTTTTCTCGGTCTCGTAAACTATTACGGGAAGTTCCTCCCCAATCTGGCAACTACGCTGGCCCCTTTGCACCTGCTGCTAAAGAAAAATCACACCTGGGTTTGGGGTCAGCCGCAAGAAACCGCTTTCCGGCGGGTAAAGCAACAACTGTCGTCGTCCGGGTTCCTAACCCACTATGACCCTGGAAAGCCTTTGCTCGTCACATGTGATGCATCCCCGTATGGTATTGGGGCCGTCTTGTCCCGCAAGATGGAGAACGGGGCCGAGCGACCGATAGCTTTCGCCTCCCGCACATTGACTGCAGCGGAGTAAAAGTACGCGCAGATCGAGAAGGAGGGCCTCGCAGTGGTTTTTGCGGTGAAACGCTTCCACCAGTACGTGTATGGCCGCCATTTCACTATCGTGACTGATCATAAGCCCCTGCTGGGACTCTTCAGAGAGGATAAGCCAATACCGCCCATTGCTTCCGCACGGATCTAGCGCTGGGCTTTGTTGCTGCAAACGAGTATTCTCTGGAGCACAAACCAGGAACGCATATAGCAAATGCCGACGCACTGAGCCGATTGCCTTTATCGACCAGCCTCATGTCGACCCCCACGACCGGTGAGGTGGTTGCAACCCTAAATTTTATGGACACCTTGCCTGTCACGGCATCACAGATCCGTGAGTGGACCCAGACGGAGCCAGTCTTGTCAAAGGTTCGGCACATAGTCCTGTATGGTGGGCAGCATAGACAGCTCCCAGGCGAGTTGCGGGCATTTTCCTCCAAGCTGTCAGAGTTCAGCGTGGAAGACGGCATCCTCTTGTGGGGGACGCGTGTGATTGTCCCGGAAAAAGGCCAGGAGCTGATACTAAGAGACTTGTACAATGGGCATCCGGGTGTGACCAAGTTGAAAATGTTGGCCCGGAGTTATGTCTGGTGGCCAGGCCTCGACACCGACATTGAGAAGGTGGCCCAAAACTGCTCCATTTGCCAGGAGCATCAGAAGCTTCCGCCGGCCGCGCCCCTACATCACTGGGAATGGCCAGGGCGGCCTTGGGCACGCTTGCATGCAGATTTCGCAGGCCCTTTTCAAGGATCCATGTTCCTTCTACTAATTAACGCCCAGTCTAAATGGCTAGAGGTGCATAAGATGCAGGGGACAACGTCCTGCGCAACAATTGAAAAGATGCGTTTGTCGTTTAGTACGCATGGCCTCCCCGAGGTGCTGGTCACGGATAACGGCACTCCATTCACCAGTGAGGAGTTTGCGAGGTTCACGAAGATGAACGGCATCCGCCATATCCGCACTGCCCCTTACCACCCGGCTTCAAATGGGTTGGCAGAGCGTGCAGTGCAAACATTCAAACAAGGCCTAAAGAAGCAGTCTTCCGGGTCAATGGACACGAGACTGGCTCGCTTTTTGTTTACGTACAGGACCACCCCCCATGCGGTGACTGGGGTAGCTCCCGCAGAACTCCTAATGGGCCGGAGACTTCGCACCCACCTTAGTATGGTTTTCCCGGACATTGGCGCAAAAGTACGTCGCACACATGAACGGCAGGGACAGGGATTGTCTCGGCATCGGCCGATTCGGCAGTTTGCGCCCGGTGACCCAGTGTTCGTGCGGAATTTTGCTGGTGGTGCCCAGTGGGTTCCTGGTGTAATCTTTCGCCAAACGGGCCCTATATCTTACCAGGTGCAAGCCCAGGGTCGTCTCCAGTGCAAACATGTAGACCACGTTCGGTCCAGAAGACTAACCCCTCAAAAGGTTCCCCGTCCCCGGAGCTCATTTCTACAGCCGCAGAGACCAGAGACAAGGGAAGGTAGTCCTCACAATCTTCCACTGGTGCCTCACTCGAAGCCTGCGCAGGTCGTTACTGAACCGAATGGAGATAGAGATGCTGACATGACGGAGGCAGCAGACTCTGACTCCGAGATGGAGACACAGGATGAATCAGAGGGGGAATCCTCGGGTCCACGGGCCGTGGATGTACAACCGTTGCGCCGTTCATCACGGAAGCGCCGGTCTCCGTCTCGTTACACGCCGCCCGATCCAGCGCCGCGTGCAAATGGTGTCCGGCCTGCGGCAAAACGAGTCCAACGCCCTCCTTCACCAGGGTCTTCGGTGAATTCCTTGGACTTTGAGGGGGAGGAATGTTATAACCTGCCTGCTTACCATTGGCTGGGGACTAATGACAATCCCACAATCCTGTGGGAGTATGAGCTTCCCCAATGAGGGGGGCGGAGAAACCATTAGTAAACTTCAAGTATAAATAAAGCTGGCCAGTTTGGAAACAGCAGGAAGGAGTGAGCAGCAAGGGAAGGTGCTGCTGCTGTTATATATATATGTTATTGTAAATAAATGTTATTACTTTGTATCCTTAAAACTCGTGCTGGATTCTTCGTGGCCCTCACAAAAGGAGTGAGCATATTACAGAGAAGGAGGTGCAGGAGGTATTAAAGTGCATCAAGGTAGATAAATCCCCGGGACCTGATGAAATGTATCCCAGAACGTTGTGGGAGGCTAGGGAGGAAATTGCCGCCCCCTAGCTGAGATATTTGAATCATCGACAGCCACAGGAGAGGTGCCTGAAGATTGGAGGGTAGCAAATGTTGTGCCCTTGTTGAAGAAGGGCTGTGGGGATAAGCCTGGGAACTACAGACCGGTGAGCCTTACTTCTGGAGTGGATAAATTATTCAAAGGTATTCTGAGGGACAGGATCTCCAGGCATTTAGACAGGCAAGGGCTAATTAGGGAGAGTCAGCCTGGCTTTGTAAGGGGAAAGTCATGTCTCACCAATTTGATTGAGTTTTTTGAGGGGGTGACCAAGAAGGTAGATGAGGGCAGTGCGGTCGCCGTTGTCTACATGGACTTTAGCAAAGCCTTTGACAAGGTACCACATGGTAGGTTGTTGCAAAAGGTTAAATCTCACGGAATCCAGGGTGAGGTTGCCAATTGGATTCAAAATTGGCTGGACGACAGAAGGCAGAGGGTGGTTGTAGAGGGTTGTTTTTCAAACTGGAGGCCTGTGACCAGTGGTGTGCCTCAGGGATCGGTGCTGGGTCCACTGTTATTTGTGATTTATATTAATGATTTGGATGAGAATTTAGGAGGCATGGTTAGTAAGTTTGCAGATGACACCAAGATTGGTGGCACAGTGGATAGTGAAGAAGGTTATCTAGGATTGCAACGGGATCTTGATCAATTAGGCCAGTGGGCCGACGAATGGCAGATGGAGTTTAATTTAGATAAATGTGAGGTGATGCATTTTGGCAGATCGAATCAGGCCAGGACCTACTCAGTTAATGGTATGGCGTTGGGGAGAGTTATAGAACAAAGAGATCTAGGAGTACAGGTTCATAGCTCCTTGAAGGTGGAGTCGCAGGTGGACAGGGTGGTGAAGAAGGCATTCGGCATGCTTGGTTTCATTGGTCAGAACATCGAATACAGGAGTTGGGACGTCTTGTTGAAGTTGTACAAGACATTGGTACGGCCACACTTGGAATACTGTGTGCAGTTCTGGTCACCCTATTATAGAAAGGATATTATTAAACTAGAAAGAGTGCAGAAAAGATTTACGAGGATGTTACCGGGACTTGGTGGTCTGAGTTATAAGGAGAGGCTGGATAGACTGGGACTTTTTTCCCTGGAGCGTCGGAGGCTTAGGGGTGATCTTATAGAGGTCTATAAAATAATGAGGGGCATAGGTAAGGTAGATAGTCAACGTCTTGGGGCAGCACGGTAGCACAGTGGTTAGCACTGTTGCTTCACAGCACCAAGGTCCCAGGATCGATTCCGGCTTGGGTCACTGTCTGTGCGGAGTCTGCACGTTCTCCCCGTGTCTGCGTGGGTTTCCTCCGGGTGCTCCGGTTTCCTCCCACAGTCCAAAGATGTGCAGGTTAGGTGGATTGGCCAATGATAAATTACCCTTAGTGTCCAAAATTACCCTTTGTTTTTGGTGGGGTTACTGGGTTACGGGGATAGGGTGGAGGTGTGGACCTTGGGTAGGGTGCTCTTTCAAAGAGCCGGTGCAGACTCGATGGGCCGAATGGCCTCCTTCTGCACTGTAAATTCTATGCTAATCTAATTCTATGATAATCTTTTCCCAAAGGTGGAGGAGTCTAGAACTAGAGGCTACAGGGTTAAGGTGAGAGGGAGAGATACAAAAGGGACCAGGGGGGAAATGTCTTCACACAGAGGGTGGTGAGTGTCTGGAACGAGCTGCCAGAGGCAGTGGGAGAGGCGGGTACAGAGGGATATGGGCCAAATGTGGGCAAGTGGGACTAGCTCAGTGATAGAAACTGGGCAGCATGGACAAGCTGGGCCAAAGGGCCTGTTTCCCTGCTGTAAACATCTTGGACTCTACGACTATGACCCTCCTCCCTGTAACTGGGACAATCCCGGAATGTCAGATCCTCCTCCCTGTAACTGTGACATTCCCGGAATGTCAGATCCTCCTCCCTGTAACTGTGACATTCCCGGAACATCAGACCCTCCTCCCTGTAACTGGGACAATCCCGGAACGTCAGGTCCTCCTCCCTATAACTGGGACAATCCCAGAACATCAGACCCTCCTCCCTGTATCTAGGACAATCCCGGAACATCAGATCCTCCTCCCTGTAACTGTGACATTCCCGGAACATCAGACCCTCCTCCCTGTAACTGGGACATTCCCGGAAAATCAGATCCTCCTCCCTGTAACTGTGACATTCCCGGAACATCAGACCCTCCTCCCTGTAACTGGGACAATCCCGGAACGTCAGGCCCTCCTCCCTATAACTGGGACAATCCCAGAACATCAGATCCTCCTCCCTCTAACTGGGACAATCCCAGAACATCAGATCCTCCTCCCTCTAACTGGGACATTCCCGGAACGTCAGACCCCCCTCCCTGTAACTGGGCCAATCCCGGAACATCTGACCCTCCTCCCTGTAACTGGGACAATCCGGGAACATCAGACTCTCCTCCCTGTAACTGGGACAATCCCAAAACGTCAGTCCCTGCTCCCTGTAACTGGGACAATCCTGGAACATCAGACCCTCCTCCCTGTAACTGGGACTATCCCGGAACATCAGACCCTCCTCCCTGTAACTGGGACTATCCCGGAACATCAGACCCTCCTCCCTGTAACGGGGAAGATCCCGGAACATCAGACCCTCCTCCCTGTAACTGGGAAATTCCCAGAACATCAGACCCTCCTCCCTGTAACTGGGACTACTCCGGAACGTCAGACACTCCTCCCGGTAACTGGGACAATCCCAGAATATCAGACCCTGCTCCCTGTAACTGGGACATTCCCATACAATTTGATCCTGGAATAAACCAGGATCGTCAGAAGCTGGATAATGGATCTCCATCTCAGCCAACACTGTCCATTCCTGTTTGAGTGCTGGAATCCAGGAAATGGGAATCTTACCCTCACTGAGCTTCGTTAGGAACAAGATTAGTCGCAGGATTGGGAGAAGTTCAATCATAGTGACCAGACGAGGGAATGGTTTTCCAGGCTGCAACACAAACGTGGAATGTATGTGAGAATGGGCGGACTAAATCAACAACATTCAGAATTCCAGCTAACACGTCACAAGAAGGCAGCTTTCTGCAACATCTCATGTGGCACAGTAGCTCAGTGGTTAGCACTGTTGCTTCACAGCTCTAGGGTCCCAGGTTCGATTCCGGCTTGGGTCACCGTCTGTACGGAGTCTGCACGTCCTCCCCGTGTCTGCGTGGGTTTCCTCCGGGTGCCCCGGTTTCCTCCCACAGTCCAAAGACATTCTTGTTGGGTAGCCCACTTGTGACAATAAAGATTATTATAAGGAAGTTAGACAAAGGAGAACCAGTGGACGTGATATATTTAGATTTCCAGAAGGCCTTTGACAAGGTGCCACACAGGAGACTGTTAAATAAGTTAAGAGCCCATGGTGTTCAGGGTAAGATCCTGGCATGGAGAGAGGATTGGCTGACTGGCAGAAGGCAGAGAGTGGGGATAAAGGGGTCTTTTTCAGGATGGCAGCTGGTGACTAGTGGTGTGCCTCAGGGGTCTGTGCTGGGACCACAACTTTTCACACTGTACATTAATGATCTGGAAGAAGGAACAGAAGGCTCTGTTGCCAAGTTTGCAGATGATACAAAGATCTGTAGAGGGACAGGTAGTATTGAGGAAGCAAGGGGGCTGCAGAAGGACTTGGACAGGCTGGGAGAGTGGGCAATGAAGTGGCAGATGGAATAGAACATAGAACATAGAACATACAGCGCAGTACAGGCCCTTCGGCCCTCGATGTTGCGCCGACCTGTGAAACCACTCGAAAGCCCATCTACACTATTCCCTTATCGTCCATATGTCTATCCAATGACCATTTGAATGCCCTTAGTGTTGGCGAGTCCAATACTGTTGCAGGCAGGGCATTCCACGCCCTTGCTACTCTCTGAGTAAAGAACCTACCTCTGACATCTGTCTTATATCTATCTGCCCTCAATTTAAAGCTATGTCCCCTCGTGCTAGACATCACCATCCGAGGAAAAAGGCTCTCACTGTCCACCCTATCCAATCCTCTGATCATCTTGTATGCCTCAATTAAGTCACCTCTTAACCTTCTTCTCTCTAACGAAAATAGCCTCAAGTCCCTCAGCCTTTCCTCATAAGATCTTCCCTCCATACCAGGCAACATTCTGGTAAATCTCCTCTGCACCCTTTCCAATGCTTCCACATCCTTCCTATAATGCGGCGACCAGAATTGCACGCAATACTCCAAATGCGGCCGCACCAGAGTTTTGTACAGCTGCAACATGACCTCCTGACTCCGGAACTCAATCCCTCTACCAATAAAAGCTAACACACCGTACGCCTTCTTAACAACCCTCTCAACCTGGGTGGCAACTTTCAGGGATCTATGTACATGGACACCGAGATCTCTCTGCTCATCCACACTGCCAAGAATCTTACCATTAGCCCAGTACTCTGTCTTCCTGTTATTCCTTCCAAAATGAATCACCTCACAATTTTCTGCATTAAACTCCATTTTCCACCTCTCAGCCCAGCACTGCAGCTTATCTATGTCCCTCTGTAACTTGTAACATCCTTCCGCACTGTCCACAACTCCACCGACTTTAGTGTCATCTGCAAATTTACTCACCCATACTTCTATGCCCTCCTCCAGGTCATTTATAAAAATGACAAACAGCAGTGGCCCCAAAACAGATCCTTGTGGTACACCACTAGTAACTGGACTCCAGTCTGAACACTTCCAATCAACCACCACCCTTTGTCTTCTTCCAGCTAGCCAATTTCTGATCCAAACTGCTAAATCACCCTGAATCCCATGCCTCCGTATCTTCTGCAGTAGCCTACCGTGGGGAACCTATCAAACGCTTTACTGAAATCCATATACACCACATCAACTGCTTTACCCCCATCCACCTGTTTGGTCACCTTCTCAAAGAACTCAATAAGGTTTGTGAGGCACGACCTACCCTTCACAAAACCGTGTTGACTATGTCTAATCAAATTATTCCTTTCCAGATGATTATACATCCTATCTCTTATAAACCTTTCCAAGACTTTGCCCACAACAGAAGTAAGACTCACTGGTCTATAGTTACCAGGGTTGTCTCTACTCTACTTCTTGAACAAGGGACAACATTTGCTATCCACCAGTCTTCTGGCACTATTCCTGTAGACAAAGATGACTTAAAGATCAAAGCCAAAGGCTCAGCAATCTCCTCCCTAGCTTCCCAGAGAATCCTAGGAGAAATCCCATCCGGCCCAGGGGACTTATCCATTTTCACCCTTTCCAGAATTGTTAACACCTCCTCCTTATGTACCTCAAGCCCTTCTAGTCTAGTAGCCTGAATCTCAGTATTCTCCTCGACAACATTGTCTTTTTCCTGTGTGAATACTGATGAAAAATATTCATTTAGCACCTCTCCTATCTCCTCGGACTCCAAGCACAACTTCCCACTACTGTCCTTGACTGGCCCTACTCTTACCCTAGTCATTCGTTTATTCCTGACATATCTATAGAAAGCTTTAGGGTTATCCTTATCCTACCTGCCAAAGAATTCTCATGTCCCCTCCTGGCTCTTCTTAGCTCTCTCTTTAGGTCCTTCCTAGCTAACTTGTAACTCTCGAGCGCCCTTACTGAACCTTCATGTCTCATCTTTACATACGCCTCCTTCTTCCTCTTGACAAGTGTTTTGACTGCCTTAGTAAACCACGGTTCCCTTGCTCGACCACTTCCTCCCTGCCTGACAGGTGCATACTTATCAAGGACACGCTGTAGCTGTTCCTTGAACAAGCTCCACATTTCCATTGTGCCCATCCCCTGCAGTTTTCCTCTCCATCTGATGCATCCTAAGTCTTGCCTCATCGCATCATAATTGCCTTTCCCCCAGATATAACTCTTGCCCTGCGGTATATACCTATCCCTTTCCATCACTAAAGTAAACTTAATCGAATTGTGGTCACTATCACCAAAGTGCTCACCTACCTCCAAATCTAACACCTTTCCTGGTTCATTACCCAGCACCAAATCCAATATGGCCTCGCCTCTCATTGGCTTATCGACATACTGTGTCAGGAAACCCTCCTGCACACATTGGACAAAAACGGACCCACCTAAAGTACTCGAACTATAGCGTTTCCAGTCAATATTTGGAAAGTTAAAGTCCCCCATAACAACTACCCTGTTGCTTTCGCTCCTATCCAGAATCATGATTGCAATCCTCTCCTCTACATCTCTGGAACTTTTCAGAGGCCTATAGAAAACCCCTAACAGGGTGACCTCTCCTTTCCTGTTTCTAACCTCAGCCCATACTACCTCAGTAGACGAGTCCTCATCAAACGTCCTTTCTGCCACCGTAATACTGTCCTTGACTAACAATGCCACCCCTCCTCCTCTTTTACCACCTTCCCTGAGCTGACTGAAATATCTAAACCCCGGCACCTGCAACAACCATTCCTGTCCCTGCTCTATCCATGTCTCCGAAATGGCCACAACATCGAAGTCCCAGGTACCAACCCATGCCGCAAGTTCACCCACCTTATTCCGGATGCTCCTGGCATTGAAGAAGACACACTTTAAACCACCTTCCTGCCTGCCGGTACACTCCTGCAATACAATGTGGAAAAGTGTGAGGTTATCTCTGTGGGTACTACTGGGCCGCCAATGCGACGATGGTGCGCAAGTGGTTGATGGAGGGGGAGGGGGCTACATGGAAGAGGCTGGAGATGGCGCCTTGTGTGGGTACGAGTCTGGGGGCGCTGGCAACGGCGCCGCTGCCGCTCCCTCCAAGGAGGTATACCACGAGCCCGGTGGTGGTGGCTGCCCTCAAAATCTGGGGGCAGTGGAGGCGGCATAGGGGGGAAGCTGGGGCCTCGGTGTGGACCCCAATACGGGGGAACCACCGGTTTGTCCCAGGGAGAACAGATGGAGGGTTTTCGGGGTGGCACAGGGCAGGGATACGAAGATTGGGGGATCTGTTTGTGGACGGGAAGTTCGCGAGCTTGGGTGAGCTGGAGGAGAAGTGCGGGCTCCCCCCGGGGAACACCTTCAGGTACTTACAGGTAAGGGCGTTTGCCAGACGGCAGGTGGTGAAATTCCCACGGCTATGGCCACACACAGTACAGGACAGGGTGCTCTCGGGGGGGTGGGTGGGATTGGGGAAGATCTCGGAAACTTACCAGGTGATGCAGGAGGAGGAGGAGACCTCGGTGGTGGAGGTAAAAGGTAAGTGGGAGGAGGAGTTGGGAGAGGAAATTGAGGAAGGGACGTGGCCAGATGCCCTAGGGAGGGTGAACTCTTCCTCTTCGTGCGTGAGGCTCAGCCTCATACAGTTTAAGGTGCTGCACAGGGCACACACACCGGGACAAGGATGAGCGGTTCTTTGGGGGTGAGGACAGGTGTGTTAGGTGCTCAGGGAGCCCAGCAAATCACACCCATATGTTCTGGGCATGCCCAGCGCTGGAGGAATTTTGGAAGGGCGTAGCGAGGACGGTGACAAGGGTGGTAGGATCCAGGGTCAAACTGGGCTGGGGGCTCGCAATATTTGGGGTGGCAGAGGAGCCGGGAGTGCAGGAGGCGAAAGAGGCCGGAATTCTGGCCTTTGCGTCCCTGGTAGCCCGGCGAAGGATTCTCCTTCAGTGGAAAGATACGAGGCCCCCAAGCGTGGAAACCTGGATCAACGATGTGGCAGGGTTCATTAAATTGGAGAGGGTGAAATCCGCCTTGAGAGGGTCGGTACAAGGGTTCTTCAGGCAGTGGCAACCGTTCTTAGACTTCCTGGCAGAACGATAGACATTGGTCAGTGGCAGCAGCAGCTCGGGGGGGGGGGTTACTTTATTATTGTTTTTGTTATTTACACTGGAGGGTCTGAGGGGGTGTATACACCTGTTGTGTTAAGTCGGGGGGTGAATGTTAATTTATTATTTATGTATGGGGGGGAGGGGTTTGGGGGGTCGCTTTTCTAGATTGTGTTTTGTACTAAACCCTGTTGGGCTTTTTTTTCCCTCATTTTGTTATTGATATTTTGTGAAAACCTTAAATAACATTTTTTTTTTTTTGAAGTGTGAGGCTCTGCACTTTGGAAGGAGGAATTTAGGCATAGACTTTTCTAAATGGGGAAATGCTGAGATAATCAGAAGCACAAAGGGACTCGGGATTCCTTGTTCACGATTCTCTTGAGGTTAATGTGCAGGTTCAGTGGGCAGTTAGGAAGGCAAAGGCTAGAATACTGTGGTAGTACCAGGTGTTGCGGTACCTAAGAGGCCGATGACCATTGGTTAAACCCAGGAGTTTACCATTGGCTGTTGATACGTAGCTCCGCCCTGACAGGCGGAGTATAAGAACCGGTGCCGTCCCAGCAGCCTCCACTTTCTGTACCGAAGCTGCTGGGGAACAAGTTCTAGTCGATTAAAGCCTCAGTTATGGAACCACTTCGCCTAGAGTGTAATTGATCGCGCATCAATTTAATCGACTAGACTTATGCTGGAAGGATGGGTCTCCGAATCAAACTGGAGTGTCTACAACTCAGCCCCCACGCGGAGAACTCGGCTGCAATATTTAAGCACTGGCTGGCGTGCTTTAAGGGCTACCTCGAGATGGCCGGAGGCACCCCCTCAGGAGAACAGAAACTGCATCTCCTGCACTCGAGGGTCAGCCCGGGGATGTACCCCCTCATCGAGGAGGCGGAGGAATATGATACCGCGATCGAACTGTTAAAAGGACATTCTCTCCGCCCTGTAAACCAGGTCTACGCACGGCACCTGCTTGCAAACAAAAGAACAAAGAAATGTACAGCACAGGAACAGGCCCTTCGGCCCTCCAAGCCCGTGCCGACCATGCTGCCCGACTAAACTACAATCTTCTACACTTCCTGGGTCCGTATCCCTCTATTCCCATCCCCGACACCATCCTCGCTACGCCCTTCCAAAATTCCTCCAGCGCTGGGCATGCCCAGAACATATGGGTGTGATTTGCTGGGCTCCCTGAGCACCTAACGCACCTGTCCTCACCCCCATAAAACCGCTCATCCTTGTCCCTGTCATGTGTGCCCTGTGCGGGCAACTAGACACAAAGCCCCAGGGAATCGTTGGAGGATTTCTACCGGGCGCTACTGGTGCTGGGCCGAAACTGTGGCTGCCCGCAAGTTTCGGGGAGCGAGCACATGGAACTTTTAATCAGGGATGCCTTCTTAGCAGGTATGAGCTCCTCAGAGATCCGCTAAAGACTCCTAGAAAAGGACACCCTGGGACTTAGAGAGGCACGGGCCCTGGCAGGGTCCATGGACATAGCCTCCAGAAACGCGCAGTCCTATGCACCCGACCGCGCGGCAGCCCCCTGGGCTGCGTGGCACCCCGCAGCGGCATCCCACAGACCTTCCCCCTGACCCCGCTGGCCTGCGCTACGAGACGACCCGCTAACGCCGCCAGGTCCCGCTGTTTCTTCTGCGGGCAGGCGAATCATCCCCGCCCGTGCTGCCCGGCCCGCAACGCCACCTGCAAAGGGTGCGGCAAGAAGGGCCACTTTGTGGGGGTCTGCCAGGCCCGTGCCGTGGCCGCGGTCTCCAGCGACACCGGACCACCGCGGCAACCCCCCCTTCAGGCCCCGGCCGGTCAGTGCTCACCATCACCCCCCTATCCTAGGGCCACGTGCGGCCCACGGGCACGGCCATCTTGTCCCCCGGACACCACCCTGGACTGGTGGGCGCCGCCATTTTGTCTATCCCGCCGCCATTTTGTCCAACCCCGACCACCATCTTGTCCATCCCCGGACACCATGTGCGACCCATGGGTGACGCCATCTTGGATGGGGCCCCAGGCCCCCAGCACGGCCGACTCCACGCTGCCCGATCAGAACTCACAACTGCTTCATCTGGCCTCGGTGACACTGGACCAAAGTCGACCTCGGACACTCGCGACTGCAACGACGACGGTCTTCATCAACGGCCACGAGACGTCTTGCCTGATTGACTCTGGGAGCACGGAAAGCTTTGTCCACCCCGACACGGTAAGGCGCTGTTCACTTGTTACCCACCCTGTAAACCAAAGGATCTCCCTGGCCTCCGGGTCACACTCGGTGGAGATAAAGGGGTTCTGCCTCGCGAACCTCACTGTCCAAGGCAGGAAATTCAACAATTTCCGCCTTTGTGTCCTGCCGCACCTCTGCGCGGCTACCCTCCTGGGGTTGAATTTCCAATGTAACTTGCAAAGCCTGACCTTTAAATTTGGCGGCCCTATACCCTCCCCTCACTGTCTGCGGCCTCGTGACCCTTAAGGTCGACCCGCCTTCCCTGTTTGCGAACCTCACCCCGGATTGCAAACCCGTCGCCACCAGGAGCAGACGGTACAGTGTCCAGGACCGGACCTTCATCAGGTCAGAGGTCCAAAGGCTGCTGGGGGAAGGGGTCATCGAAGCGAGCAACAGTCCCTGGAGAGCTCAAGTAGTGGTGGTAAAGTCCGGGGAGAAGCATAGGATGGTCATCGACTACAGTCAGACCATCAACAGGTTTACGCAGCTGGATGCGTACCCTCTCCCCCGCATATCCGACCTGGTAAACAGGATCGCGCAATACAAGGTCTTCTCCACGGTGGATCTCAAGTCCGCCTACCACCAGCTGCCCCTCCGTCATGGTGACCGAAAGTGCACTGCCTTCGAAGCAGATGGGCGGCTCTATCAATTTTTAAGAGTTCCCTTTGGTGTCACAAATGGGGTCTCGGTCTTCCAGCGAGAGATGGACCGAATGGTTGACCGGTACGGTTTACGCGCAACATTCCCGTATCTCGATAACGTCACCATCTGCGGCCACGACCAGCAGGACCACGACACCAACCTCCGAAAATTTCTCCAGACCGCAAAGATCCTTAACCTGACATACAATAAGGATAAATGCGTGTTCAGCACCGACCGTCTAGCCATTCTCGGCTACGTAGTGCGAAATGGAGTTATAGGCCCCGACCCTGAGCGCATGCGCCCCCTTATGGAGTTCCCCCTCCCTCACTGCCCCAAGGGCCGGAAACGCTGCCTCGGGTTTTTCAGTTATTATGCCCAGTGGGTCCCCAACTATGCGGACAAGACCCGTCCCCTGATCCAATCCACAACCTTCCCCCTGTCGATAGAGGCCCGCCAGGCCTTCAGCCACATCAAAGTAGACATTGCAAAGGTCACGATGCGCACCATCGATGAGTCCCTCCCCTTCCAGGTCGAGAGCGATGCGTCCGACGTAGCTCTGGCGGCCACCCTCAACCAAGCGGGCAGGCCCGTGGCCTTCTTCTCCCGTACCCTCCATGCTTCCGAAATCCGCCACTCCTCGGTCGAAAAAGAGGCACAAGCCATAGTAAAAGCTGTGAGACATTGGAGGCATTACTTGGCCGGCAGGAGATTCAATCTCCTCACTGACCAACGGTCGGTTGCTTTCATGTTCGATAATGCACAGCGGGGCAAGATCAAGAACGACAAGATCTTGTGTTGGAGGATCGAACTCTCCACCTTCAACTACGAGATCTTGTACCGTCCCGAGAAGCTGAACGAGCCTCCTGATGCCCTGACCCGTGGCACTTGTGCCACTGCACAAGTGAACCGCCTCCGAGCCCTCCACGAGGACCTCTGCCACCCGGGGGTCACTCGTTTCTTCCACTTCATCAAGTCCCGCAACCTGCCCTACTTCATCGAGGATTGGATTGGATTGGATTTGTTTATTGTCACGTGTACCGAGGTACAGTGAAAAGTGTTTTTCTGCGAGCAGCTCAACAGATCATTAACTACATGAGAAGAAAAGGGAATAAAAGAAAATACATAATAGGGCAACACAACATAAACAATGTAACTACATAAGCACTGGCATCGGATGAAGCATACAGGGTGTAGTGTTAATGAGGTCAGTCCATAAGAGGGTCGTTTAGGAGTCTGGTAACAGCGGGGAAGAAGCTGTTTTTGAGTCTATTCTTGCGTGTTCTCAGACTTCTGTATCTCCTGCCCGATGGAAGAAGTTGGAAGAGTGAGTAAGCCGGGTGGGAGGGGTCTTTGATTATGCTGCCCGCTTTCCCCAGGCAGCGGGAGGTGTAGATGGAGTCAATGGATGGGAGGCAGGTTTGTGTGATGGACTGGGCGGTGTTCACGACTCTCTGAAGTTGCTTGCGGTCCTGGGCCGAGCAGTTGCCATACCAGGCTGTGATGCAGCCCGATAGGATGCTTTCTATGGTGCATCTGTAAAAGTTGGTAAGGGTTAATGTGGACATGCCGAATTTCCTTAGTTTCCTGAGGAAGTATAGGCGCTGTTGTGCTTTCTTGGTGGTAGCGTCGACGTGGGTGGACCAGGACAGATTTTTGGAGATGTGCACCCCTAGGAATTTGGAACTGCTAACCATCTCCACCTCGGCCCCGTTGATGCTGACAGGGGTGTGTACAGTACTTTGCTTCCTGAAGTCAATGACCAGCTCTTTAGTTTTGCTGGCATTGAGGGAGAGATTGTTGTCGCTACACCACTCCACTAGGTTCTCTATCTCCCTCCTGTATTCGGACTCGTCGTTATTCGAGATCCGGCCCACTATGGTCGTATCGTCAGCAAACTTGTAGATGGAGTTGGAACCAAGTTTTGCCACGCAGTCGTGTGTGTACAGGGAGTAGAGTAGGGGGCTAAGTACGCAGCCTTGCGGGGCGCCGGTGTTGAGGACTATTGTGGAGGAGGTGTTGTTGTTCATTCTTACTGATTGTGGTCTGTTGGTCAGAAAATCGAGGATCCGGTTGCAGAGTGGGGAGCCAAGTCCGAGGTTTTGGAGCTTTGATATGAGCTTGGCTGGGATTATGGTGTTGAAGGTGGACCTGTAGTCAATAAATAGACGTCTAATGTCGGAGTCCTTGCTGTCGAGATGCTCTAGGGATGAGTGTAGGGCCAGGGAAATGGTGTCTGATGTGGACCGGTTGCAGCGGTATGCGAATTGCAGTGGATCAAGGCGTTCTGGGAGTATGGAGGTGATGCGCTTCATGATCAACCTCTCGAAGCACTTCATTACGACTGAAGTCAGGGCCACTGGTCGGTAGTCATTGAGACACGTTGCCTGGTTCTTCTTTGGTACCGGTATGATGGTGGTCTTCTTGAAGCAGGTGGGGACCTCGGAGCGGAGTAGGGACAGGTTAAAGATGTCCGAGAATACCTCTGCCAGCTGGTCCGCGCAGGCTCTGAGTGCACGACCAGGGATCCCGTCCGGGCCCGTCGCCTTCCGAGGGTTCACTTTCAGGAAGGCCAATCTGACTTCGGAGCTGTGATGGTGGGTACGGGTGAATTATGGGCTGCTGGGGCACTCGACAGCGGATTGTTGGTTACCTGCTCGAACCGAGCATAGAATGCATTGAGTTCATCGGAGAGGGGTGCGCTGCTGCCAGAGATACTGTTCGGCTTCGCTTTGTAGCCCGTTATGTTGTTTAGTCCTTGCCACAACCGCCGGAGGTCAGGACAGTCACCAGGAATTGCCAAATCTGTGCGGAGTGCAAACCGCACTTCTACCGGCCAGAGAGGGCGCACCTGATAAAGGCTTCTCGTCCCTTTGAACGCCTCAGCATGGATTTCAAAGGCCCCCTCCCCTCCACCGACCGCAACACGTATTTCCTGAACGTGATTGACGAGTACTCCCGGTTCCCATTCGCCCTCACCTGCCCGGACATGACCACGACCACTGTCATCAAGACCCTCCAGGGTATCTTTACACTGTTCGGGTTCCCCACGTACATACATAGTGATAGGGGGTCCTCCTTCATGAGCGACGAACTGCGTCAATTCCTGCTCAGCAAAGGCATCGCCTCGAGCAGGACGACCAGTTACAACCCCTGGGAAAACAGGCAGGTAGAGAGGGAGAACGGAACGGTCTGGAAGACCGTCCTGCTGGCCCTACAGTCCAGGAACCTCCCAGTCTCCCGCTGGCAGGAAGTCCTCCCGATGGCCCTCCACTCCATCCGGTCTCTGCTCTGTACAACCACAAATCAGACACCTCATGAACGTCTCCCTGTTTTCCCCAGGAAGTTCTCGTCCGGGACCTGGCTCCCAACCTGGCTAGCCACACCCGGACCCGTCCTGCTTCGGAAGCACGTGCGGGCGCACAAGTCGGACCCGTTGGTTGAGAGGGTCCACCTGCTGCGCGCTAACCCCCAGTGCGCCTACGTGGCGTTCCCTGATGGCCGTCAAGATACAGTCTCCCTTCGGGACCTGGCACCCGCCGGAACCCCACGCACACCCGAACCATTGCCCCCACCCCCACCCCCACCTCCCCCACAGCACCTCACTGGAGGGTCAGTACTCCCGCCGCTCCTGCCTAGGCCCGCCCACCCACCGACGCCCCCTACAGGCACCCCCCCCGTGTCAACGTTGTCCCAACAGCCCCGCCTAGGGGTGACAAAGTTGCCAGGGAGGCCGAAACCACGCTCCCGGAGTCGCAACCACCTGGACGCCCACCAGAATCACCACCGAAACCCAGACAATCCAGAAGGACGACCAGGCCACCCGATCGACTGATTGCTTCGCTGTGACTTTAACTGTGAACGAACACTTTGTAAATATCCTCGACAGCACGGTACCTCCATACATGATCATACCATGTTAAAGGCGACTGTTACCGCTGGCCACCACCCCCGCCGGACTCTTTTTTAACAGGGGGTGAATGTGGTAGTACCAGGTATTGCGGTACGTAAGAGGCTGATGACCACTGGTTAAACCTCGGAGTTTACCATTGGCTGTTGATACGTAGCTCCGCCCTGACAGGCGGAGGGAGTATAAAAAACAGTGCCGTCCCAGAAGCCTTCCCTTTCTGTACCGAAGCTGCTGGGGAACAGGCTCGCAATATTTGGGGTGGCAGAGGAGCCGGGAGTGCAGGAGGCGAAAGAGGCCGGAATTCTGGCCTTTGCGTCCCTGGTAGCCCGGCGAAGGATTCTCCTTCAGTGGAAAGATACGAGGCCCCCAAGCGTGGAATCCTGGATCAGCGATATGGCAGGGTTCATTAAATTGGAGAGGGTGAAATTCGCCTTGAGAGGGTCGGTACAAGGGTTCTTCAGGCAGTGGCAACCGTTCTTAGACTTTCTGGCAGAACGGTAGACATTGGTCAATGGCAGCAGCAGCTCGGGGGGGGGGGGGGGGGTTTACTTGATTAAAGATCTTAAAGTAAGGGAGCACTTAGGAGGCAGTGATCATAATATGGTAGAATTCAATCTCCAATTTGAAAGAAAGAAGGTAGAATCAGATGTAAAGGTGTTACAGTTAAATAAAGGTAACTACAGGGGCATGAGGGAGGAACTGACGAAAATCGACTGGGAGCAGAGCCTAGTGGGAAAGACAGTAGAACAGCAATGGCAGGAGTTTCTGGGAGTAATTGAGAACACAGTACAGAGGTTCATCCCAAAGAAAAGAAAGGTTATCAGAGGGGGGATTAGGCAGCCATGGCTGACAAAGGAAGTTAGGGAATGCATCAAAGCAAAAGAGAAAGCCTATAATGTGGCAAAGAGTAGTGGGAAGTCAGAAGATTGGGAAGGCTACAAAAACAAACAGAGGATAACAAAGAGAGAGATAAGGAAAGAGAGGATCAAATATGAAGGTAGGCTAGCCAGTAACATTAGGAATGATAGTAAAAGTTTCTTTAAATACATTAAAAACAAACGGGAGGCAAGAGTTGACATTGGGCCGCTCCAAAATGACGCTGGTAATCTAGTGATGGGAGACAAGGAAATAGCCGAGGAACTGAATAAGTACTTTGCGTCAGTCTTCACAGTAGAAGACATGAGTAATATCCCAACAATTCCGGAGAGTCAGGGGACAGAGTTGAATATGGTAGCCATCACAAAGGAGAAAGTGCTGGAGAAACTAAGAGGTCTAAAAATTGATAAATCTCCGGGCCCAGATGGGCTACATCCTAGAGGTCTAAAGGAGATAGCTGAAGAAATAATGGAGGCATTAGTTATGATCTTTCAAAAGTCATTGGAGTTAGGGAAAGTCCCAGAGGATTGGAAAATCGCTGTTGTAACCCCCCTGTTCAAGAAGGGAACAAGGAAAAAGATGGAAAATTATAGGCCAATTAACCTAACCTCGGTTGTTGGCAAGATTCTGGAATCCATTGTTAAGGATGAGATTTCTAAATTCTTGGAAGTGCAGGGTCGGATTAGGACAAGTCAGCATGGATTTAGTAAGGGGAGGTCGTGCCTGACAAACCTGTTAGAGTTCTTTGAAGAGATAACAAATAGGTTAGACCAAGGAGAGCCAATGGATGTTATCTATCTTGACTTCCAAAAGGCCATTGATGAGGTGCCTCACGGGAGACTGCTGAGTAAAATAAGGGCCTATGGTATTCGAGGCAAGGTACTAACATGGATTGACGATTGGCTGTCAGGCAGAAGGCAGAGAGTTGGGATAAAAGGTTCTTTTTCGGAATGGCAACCGGTGACGAGTGGTGTCCCGCAGGGTTCAGTGTTGGGGCCACAGCTGTTCTCTTTATATATTAACAATCTAGATGACGGGACTGGGGGCATTCTGGCTAAGTTTGCCGATGATACAAAGATAGGTGATGGGGCAGGTAATATGGAGGAGGTGGGGAGGCTGCAGAAAGATTTAGACAGTTTAGGAGAGTGGTCCAAGAAATGGCTGATGAAATTCAACGTGGGCAAGTGCGAGGTCTTGCACTTTGGAAAAAAGAATAGAGGCATGGACTATTTTCTAAACGGTGACAAAATTCATAATGCTGAAGTGCAAAGGGACTTGGGAGTCCTACTCCAGGATTCTCTGAAGGTAAACTTGCAGGTTGAGTCCGTAATTAAGAAAGCAAATGCAATGTTGTCATTGATCTCAAGAGGCTTGGAATATAAAAGCAGGGATGTACTTCTGAAGCTTTATAAAGCACTAGTTAGGCCCCATTTAGAATACTGTGAGCAATTTTGGGCCCCACACCTCAGGAAGGACATACTGGCACTGGAGCGGGTCCAGCGGAGATTCACACGGATGATCCCAGGAATGGTAGGCCTAACATACGATGAACGTCTGAGGATCCTGGGATTATATTCATTGGAGTTGAGGAGGTTGAGGGGAGATCTAATAGAAACTTACAAGATAATGAATGGCTTAGATAGGGTGGATGTAGGGAAGTTGTTTCCATTAGCAGGGGAGACTAGGACCCGGGGGCACAGCCTTAGAATAAAAGGGAGTCACTTTAGAACAGAGATGAGGAGAAATTTCTTCAGCCAGAGAGTGGTGGGTCTGTGGAATTCATTGCCACAGAGGGCGGTGGAGGCTGGGACGTTGAGTGTCTTTAAGACAGAAGTTGATAAATTCTTGATTTCTCGAGGAATTAAGGGCTATGGAGAGAGAGCGGGTAAATGGAGTTGAAATCAGCCATGATTGAATGGCGGAGTGGACTCGATGGGCCGAATGGCCTTACTTCCGCTCCTATGTCTTATGGTCTTATTATTGTTTTTGGTATTTACACTGGAGGGTCTGAGGTGGTGTAGACACCTGTTGTGTTAAGTCGGGGGGTTAATGTTAATTTATTATTTATGTACGGGGGGAGGGGTTTGGGGGGTCGCTTTTCTAGATTGTGTTTTGTATTTAACCCTGTTGGGCTTTTTTTTCCCTCATTTTGTTGTTGATATTTTGCGAAAACCTTTAATAAAATTTTTTTTTTAAAGTGTGAGGTTCTGCACTTTGGAAGGAGGAATCTAGGCATAGACTTTTCTAAATGGGGAAATGCTTAGGAAATCAGAAGCACAAATGGACTTGGGAGTCCTTGTTCACGATTCTCGAAAGGTTAACGTGCAGGTTCAGTCGGCAGTTAGGAAGGCAAATGCAATGTTCGCATTCATGTCGAGAGGCCTAGAATACAAGACCAGGGATGTACTTCTGAGGCTGTATAAGGCTCTGACCCCATTTGGAATATTGTGAGCAGTTATACAGCCTCAGAAGTACATAACTGGTCTTGTAATGGCAACAACATCATAGTTCCAAGTACTAATCCAAGCTCAGATGAACTTAGAGCTTGGATTAGTACTTGGAACTATGATGTTGTTGCCATTACAGAGACCTGGTTGAGGGAAGGGCAGGATTGGCAGCTAAACGTTCCAGGATTTAGATGTTTCAGGCGGGATAGAGGGGGATGTAAAAGGGGTGGCGGAGTTGTGCGACTGGTTAGGGAGAATATCACAGCTATACTGCGAGAGGACACCTCAGAGGGCAGTGAGGCTATATGGGTAGAGATCAGGAATAAGAAGGGTGCAGTCACAATGTTGGGGGGTTTACTACAGGCCTCCCAACAGCCAGCGGGAGATAGAGGAGCAGATAGGTAGACAGATTTTGGAAAAGAGTAAAAACAACAGGGTTGTGGTGATGGGAGACTTCAACTTCCCCAATATTGACTGGGACTCACTTAGTGCCAGGGGCTTAGACGGGGCGGAGTTTGTAAGGCAAATTCAGGACCGGCATGTTCCTGTGAGGAAGAAGGATAAATACGGCAATTTTCGGGAACCTTGGATAACGAGAGATATTGTAGGCCTCGTCAAAAAGAAAAAGGAGGCATTTGTCAGGGCTAAAAGGCTGGGAACAGACGAAGCCTGCATGGAATATAAGGAAAGTAGGAAGGAACTTAAGCAAGGAGTCAGGAGGGATATAAGGGGTCACGAAACGTCATTGGCAAATAGGGTTAAGGAAAATCCCAAGGCTTTTTACACGTACATAAAAAGCAAGAGGGTAGCCAGGGAAAGGGTTGGCCCACTGAAGGATAGGCAAGGGAATCTATGTGTGAGCCAGAGGAAATGGGCAAGGTACTAAATGAATACTTTGCATCAGTATTCACCAAAGAGAAGAAATTGGTAGATGTTGAGTCTGGAGAAGGGTGTGTAGATAGCCTGGGTCACATTGAGATCCAAAAAGACGAGGTGTTGGGCGTCTTGAAAAATATTAAGGTAGATAAGTCCCCAGGGCCTGATGGGATCTACCCCAGAATACTGAAGGAGGCTGGAGAGGAAATTGCTGAGGCCTTGACAGAAATCTTTGGATCCTCACTGTCTTCAGGTGATGTCCCGGAGGACTGGAGAATAGCCAATGTTGTTCCTCTGTTTAAGAAGGGTAGCAAGGATAATCCCGGGAACTACAGGCCGGTGAGCCTTACTTCAGTGGTAGGGAAATTACTGGAGAGAATTCTTCGAGACAGGATCTACTCCCATTTGGAAGCAAATGGACGTATTAGTGAGAGGCAGCACGGTTTTGTGAAGGGGAGGTCGTGTCTCACTAACTTGATAGAGTTTTTCGAGGAGGTCACTAAGATGATTGATGCAGGTAGGGCAGTGGATGTTGTCTATATGGACTTCAGTAAGGCCTTTGACAAGGTCCCTCATGGTAGACTAGTACAAAAGGTGAAGTCACACGGGATCAAGGGGTGAGCTGGCAAGGTGGATACAGAACTGGCTCGGTCATAGAAGGCAGAGAGTAGCAATGGAAGGATGCTTTTCTAATTGGAGGGCTGTGACCAGTGGTGTTCCACAGGGATCAGTGCTGGGACCTTTGCTCTTTGTAGTATATATAAATGATTTGGAGGAAAATGTAACTGGTCTGATTAGTAAGTTTGCAGACGACACAAAGGTTGGTGGAATTGCGGATAGTGATGAGGACTGTCAGAGGATACAGCAGGATTTAGATTGTTTGGAGACTTGGGCGGAGAGATGGCAGATGGAGTTTAATCCGGACAAATGTGAGGTAATGCATTTTGGAAGGTCTAATGCAGGTAGGGAATATACAGTGAATGGTAGAACCCTCAAGAGTATTGAAAGTCAAAGAGATCTAGGAGTACAGGTCCACAGGTCACTGAAAGGGGCAACACAGGTGGAGAAGGTAGTCAAGAAGGCATACGGCATGCTTGCCTTCATTGGCCGGGGCATTGAGTATAAGAATTGGCAAGTCATGTTGCAGCTGTATAGAACCTTAGTTAGGCCACACTTGGAGCATAGTGTTCAATTCTGGTCGCCACACTACCAGAAGGATGTGGAGGCTTTAGAGAGGGTGCAGAAGAGATTTACCAGAATGTTGCCTGGTATGGAGGGCATTAGCTATGAGGAGCGGTTGAATAAACTTGGTTTGTTCACACTGGAACGAAGGAGGTTGAGGGGCGACCTGATAGAGGTCTACAAAGTTATGAGGGGCATAGACAGAGTGGATAGTCAGAGGCTTTTCCCCGGGGTAGGGGGGTCAATTACTCGGGGACATAGGTTTAAGGTGAGAGGGGCAAGGTTTAGAGTAGATGTACGAGGCAAGTTTTTTACACAGAGGGTAGTGGGTGCCTGGAACTCGCTACCGGAGGAGGTGGTGGAAGCATGGACGATAGTGACATTTAAGGGGCATCTTGACAAATACATGAATAGGATGGGAATAGAGGGATACGGACCCAGGAAGTGTAGAAGATTGTAGTTTAGTCGGGCAGCAAGGTCGGCACGGGCTTGGAGGGCCGAAGGGCCTGTTCCTGTGCTGTACATTTCTTTGTTCTTTGTTCAATGATGTGCTGACCTTGGAAAGGGTCCAGAGGAGGTTCACAAGAATGATCCCTGGAATGAAGAGCTTGTCGTATGAGGAACGGTTGAGGACTCTGGGTCTGTACTTGTTGGAGTTTAGAAGGATGAGGGGGGATCTTATTGAAACTTACAGGATACTGCGAGGCCTGGATAGAGTGGACGTGGAGAGGGTGTTTCCACTTGTAGGAGAGACTAGAACCAGAGGACACCATCTCAGACTAAAGGGACGATCCTTTAAAACAGAGATGAGGAGGAATTGCTTCAGCCAGAGGGGGGTGAATCTGTGGAACTCTTTGCCGCAGAAGGCTGTGGAGGCCAAATCACTGAGTGTCTTTAAGACAGAGATAGATAGGTTCCTGATTAATAAGAGGGTCAGGGGTTATGGGGAGAAGGCAGGAGAATGGGGATGAGAAAAATATCAGCCATGATTGAATGGTGGAGCAGACTCGATGGGCCGAGTGGCCTAATTCTGCTCCTATGTCTTCTGGTCCTATGGTTTCCTCCGGGTGCTCCGGTTTCCTCCCACAAGTCCCGAAAGACGTGCTGTTAGGTAATTTGGATATTCTGAATTCTCCCTCGCCGGAATGTGGCGACTTGGGGATTTTCACAGTGACTTCCTGCAGTGTTCAGGGCTGGTTTAGCACAGTGGGCTACACAGCTGGCATTTAATGCAGAACAAGACCAGCAGCGCGGGTTCAATTCCCGTACCGGCCTCCCCGAACAGGTGCCGGAGTGTGGCGACTAGGGGCTTTTCACAGTAACTTCACTGCAGTGATAATGTAGCCTACTTGTGACAATAATAAAGATTTTAAAAAGATTAAAAAGGACAACTTGTTCCCTCGTAGGTTCCATTCCATACTGTTCTCGGAAACTATCGCGGGTACATTCTATAAACTGCTCCTCATGGCCGCCCTGACCGACCTGATTTGACCAATCGACATGTTGGTGGAGATCCCCCGTGATAATTGCCGGACCATTTCTACACACACCAGTTATTTATTTGTTTATTGCCGGTTCCATAGTGATGTTACTATTTTGTTTCAACCTGCGTTACTGCTCTGTCAGAAGGATGTGAGGACTGGGCTGGACTGGGCGGACTGGGCCGGGCTGGGATGGGCTGGGCTGGACTGGGCTGGGCTGGGCTGGGCTGGTCTGGACTGGACTGGACCGGGCTGGGCTGGGCCGGGCTGGGCTGGTCTGGGCTCGGCTGGGCCGGGCTGGGCTGGGCTGGGCTGGGCTGGGCTGGGCTGGGCTGGGCTCGGCTGGGCCGGGCTGGGCTGGGCTGGGCTGGGCTGGGCTGGGCCGGGCCGGGCTGGGATGGGCTGGGCTGGGCTGGGCTGGACCGGGCTGGGCTGGTCTGGACTGGACCGGGCTCGGCTGGGCTCGGCTGGGCCGGGCTGGACCGGGCTGGGCTGGGCTGCGCTGGGCTGGGCTGGGCTGGGCTGGGCTGGGCTGTGAGGACCGGGCTGGGCTGGGCCGGGCTGGACCGGGCTGGGCGGGGCTCGGCTGGGCCGGGCTGGACCGGGCTGGGCGGGGCTCGGCTGGGCCGGGCTGGGCTGGGCTGCGCTGGGCTGGGCGGGGCTGGGCTGTGAGGACGGGGCTGGGCTGGGCTGGGCTGGGCCGGGCTGTGAGGACCGGGCTGCGCTGGGCTGGGCTGGGCTGGACTGGGCTGGGCTGTGAGGACGGGGCTGGGCTGGGCCGGGCTGGGCTGGGCCAGGCTGGGCTCGGCTGGACTGGGCTGGGCTGTGAGGACGGGGCTGGGCTGGGCTGGGCTGGGCCAGGCTGGGCTGGGCTGGGCTCGGCTGGGCCGGGCTGGGATGGGCTGGGCTGGGCTGGGCTGGATTGGGCTGGGCCGGGCAGGGCTGCGCTGGGCTGGACTGGGCTGGGCTGGGCTGGGCTGTGAGGACGGGGCTGGGCTGGGCTGGGCTGGGCTGGGCCGGGCTGGGATGGGCTGGGCTGGGCTGGGCTGGGCTGGGCTGGGCTGGACTGGGCTGGGCCGGGCTGGGCTGGACTGTGCTGGGCTGGACTGGACTGGGCTGGGCTGGGCTGGACTGGGCCGGGCTGGGCTGGGTTGGACTGGACTGGGCTGGGCTGGGCTGGACTGGGCCGGGCTGGGCTGGGCTGGGCTGGGCTGGGCTGGGCTGGACTGGACTGGGCTGGGCTGCACTGGACTGGGCTGTGAGGACTGGGCTGGGCTGGGCTGGGTTGGACTGGACTGGGCTGGGCTGGGCTGGACTGGGCCGGGCTGGGCTGGGTTGGACTGGACTGGGCTGGGCTGGGCTGGACTGGGCCGGGCTGGGCTGGGCTGGGCTGGGCTGTGAGGACTGGACTGGGCTGGGCTGGGCTGGACTGGACTGGGCTGGGCTGGGCCGGGTTGGACTGGGCTGGACTGGGCTGGGCTGGGCCGGGTTGGACTGGGCTGGACTGGGCTGGGCCGGGCTGGGCTGGGCTGGGCTGGACTGGGCTGGGCTGGGCTGGGCTGGACTGGGCTGGACTGGGCAGGACTGGACTGGGCCGGGCTGGGCTGGGCTGGGCTGGGCTGGGCTGGACTGGGCTGGGCTGGGCTGGGCTGGGCCGGGCTGGGCCGGGCTGGGCTGGGCTGGGCTGGGCCGGGCTGAATTGGGCTGGGCTGGGCCGGGCTGGTTGCCCAGTGGAGTGGGGCATCACTTTGGGGTGAGTGGGGTGGAGGGGTCAGTAGGGGGTCAGTGGGCTGTGGGGCCAGTGGGGTGTGGGGTCAGTGGGGTGAGGGGTCAGTGGGGTGTGGGGTCAGTGGGGTGAGGGGTCAGTGGGCTGAGGGGTCAGTGGGGTGAGGGGTCAGTGAGGTGTGGCGTCAGTGTGGTGGGGAGTCAATAGGGTGAGGTGTCAGTGGGGTGTGGGGTCAGTGGGGTGAGGGGTCAGTGAGGTGTGGGGTCAGTGGGGTGTGGGTCAATGGGGTGAGGGGTCAGTGGGGTGGGGGGTCAGTGAGGTGAGGGGTCAGTGGGGTGTGGGGTCAGTGGGGTGTGGGGTCGGTGGGGTGTGGGGTCAGTGGGGTGAGTGATCAGTGGGGTGGGGGGTCAGTGGGGTGAGGGGTCAGTGGGGTGATGGGTCAGTGAGAAGAAGGGTCGGTGGGGTAAGGAGTCAGTGGGGTGAGGGGTCAGTGGGGTGAGGGGTCAGTGAGGTGTGGGGTCAGTGGGGTGGGGGGTCAATGGGGTGTTGGGTCAGTGGGGTGTGGGGTCGGTGGGGTGTGGGGTCAGTGGGGTGAGGGGTCAGTGGGGTGAGGGGTCGGTGGGGTGGGGGTCGATGGAGTGAGGGATCAATGCGGTGAGGGGTTGGAAGGGGGAGAGGGTCGGTGGGGTGAGGGGTCAGTTGGTGAGGGGTCGGTGGGGTGAAGGGGTCGGTGGGGTGAGGGGTCAGTGGGGTGAGGGTTCGGTGGGGTTCGGTGGTCGGAGGGGTGAGGGGTCAGTGGGGTGAGGGGAGGAGGGGGTCGGGGGTCAGTGGGGTGAGGGGTCGGAGGGGGGAGGGGGTCAGTGGGGTGAGGGGGTCAGTGGGATCAGGGGGTCGGAGGGGGTAGGGGGTCGGAGGGGTGAGGGGTCGGTGGGGTGAGGGGGTCAGTGGGGTGAGGGGGTCAGTGGGGTGAGTGTCCGGTGGGGGTCGGGGGTCGTTGGGGTGAGGGGTCAGTAGGATGAGGGGGTCAGTGGGGTGAGGGGTCGGTGGGGTGAGGGGTCGGTGGGGTGAGGGGTCGGTGGGGTGAGGGGTCGGTGGTGGGAGAGGGTCGGTGGGTGAGGGGGTCAGTGGGATGAGGGGGTCAGTGGGGTGAGGGTCCAGTGGGGGCCGGGGGTCGGTGGGGTGAGGGGGTCAGTAGGATGAGGGGGTCAATTGGGTGAGGGGTCGGTGGGGTGAGGGGTTGGTGGGGGGAGGGGGTCAGTAGGATGAGGGGGTCAGTGGGGTGAGGGGTTGGTGGGGTGAGGGGTCGGTGAGGGGTGGGGGTCGATGGGGTGAGGGGGTCAGTGGGATGAGGGGGTCAGTGGGGTGAGGGGTCGGTGGGGTGAGGGGTCGGTGGTGGGAGGGGGTCGGTGGGGTGAGGGGGTCAGTGGGATGAGGGGGTCAGTGGGGTGAGGGGTCGGTGGGGTGAGGGGTCGGTGGTGGGAGGGGGTCGGTGGGGTGAGGGGGTCGGTGGGGGTCGGGGGTCGGTGGGGTGTAGGGGTCAGTGGGATCAGGGGGTCAGTGGGGTGAGGGGTCGGTGGAGTGAGGGGTCGGTGGTGGGAGGGGGTCGGTGGGGTGAGGGGGTCGGTGGGGGGAGGGGGTCGGTGGGGGGAGGGGGTCGGTGGGGTGTGCGGGTCAGTGGGATGAGGGGGTCAGTGGGGTGAGGAGTCGGTGGGGTGAGGGGTCGGTGGGGTGAGGGTGTCGGTGGGGGGAGGGGGTCGGTGGGGTGTGGGGGTCAGTGGGATGAGGGGGTCAGTGGGGTGAGGGGTCGGTGGGGTGAGGGGTCGGTGGGGGGAGGGGGTCGGTGGGGTGAGGGGGTCAGTGGGATGAGGGGGTCAGTGGGGTGTGGGGGTCAGTGGGATGAGGGGGTCAGTGGGGTGAGGGGTCGGTGGGGTGAGGGGTCGGTGGGGTGAGGGGTCGGTGGGGTGAGGGGTCGGTGGGGTGAGGGGTCGGTGGGGTGAGGGGTCGGTGGGGTGAGGGGTCGGTGGGGTGAGGGGTCGGTGGGGGGAGGGGGTCGGTGGGGTGAGGGGGTCAGTGGGATGAGGGGGTCAGTGGGGTGAGGGGTCGGTGGGGTGAGGGGTCGGTGGGGTGAGGGGTCGGTGGGGTGTGGGGTCGGTGGGGTGAGGGGCCGGTGTGGTGAGGGGTCGGTGGGGTGAGGGGTCGGTGGGGTGAGGGGTCGGTGGTGAGGGGTCGGTGGTGGGAGGGGGTCGGTGGGGTGAGGGGTCGGTGGGGTGAGGGTGTCGGTGGGGGGAGGGGGTCGGTGGGGTGTGGGGGTCAGTGGGATGAGGGGGTCAGTGGGGTGAGGGGTCGGTGGGGTGAGGGGTCGGTGGGGTGAGGGGTCGGTGGGGTGAGGGGTCGGTGGGGTGAGGGGTCGGTGGGGTGAGGGGTCGGTGGGGGGAGGGGGTCGGTGGGGTGAGGGGGTCAGTGGGATGAGGGGGTCAGTGGGGTGAGGGGTCGGTGGGGTGAGGGGTCGGTGGGGTGAGGGGTCGGTGGGGTGTGGGGTCGGTGGGGTGAGGGGTCGGTGGGGTGAGGGGTCGGTGGGGTGAGGGGTCGATGGGGTGAGGGGTCGTGGGGGAGGGTGTCAGTGGGGTGAGGGGTCGGTGGGGTGAGGGGGTCGGTGGGGTGAGGGTTCGGTGGGGTGAGGGGTCAGTGGGGTGAGGGGTCGGTGGGGTGAGGTGTCGGTGGGGTGAGGGGTCGGTGGGGTGAGGGGTCAGTGGGGTGAGGGGTCGTGGGGGGTAAGTGTTGGGTCACCTGCAGGCCGCGGTAATGTTGGTTTTTCCCTGGAAACGGTGGTTCCAGGGGTCACTCTATCCCCACAGCCCCTCCCCTGGCGCCTGTTTCCCAATGTTTAAAACCACAAGTGAAACTTGGCATCGGTAATTCCCCCCCGGCAGAGGTGGAGAATTGCGGAGGGAAAACCGGGTCTTTCCCGCAATGATCTGCGAAAGGCCTTTACTGTACGTAGGTTGTGAAAGACCTTGTCGAGGTGACGGAGCACAGCATTCCGGCGGGCACCCAAAACTGACCTCGACTCTCAATACACCTGCAATTCTCGACCAATCACCTTTCCCAATCCACCCCACGATGCTTTGACCTCAACTGTATCGAACCTTAGTTAGGCCACACTTGGAGTATAGTGTTCAATTCTGGTCGCCACACTACCAGAAGGATGTGGAGGCTTTAGAGAGGGTGCAGAAGAGATTTACCAGAATGTTGCCTGGTATGGAGGGCATAAGCTATGAGGAGCGATTGAATAAACTCGGTTTGTTCTCACTGGAACGAAGGAGGTTGAGGGGAGACCTGATAGAGGTATACAAAATTATGAGGGGCATAGACAGAGTGGATAGTCAGAGGCTTTTCCCCAGGGTAGAGGGGTCAATTACTAGGGGGCATAGGTTTAAGGTGAGAGTGGCAAGGTTTAGAGTAGATGTACGAGGCAAGTTTTTTACGCAGAGGGTAGTGGGTGCCTGGAACTCGCTACCGGAGGAGGTAGTGGAAGCAGGGACGATAGGGACATTTAAGGGGCATCTTGACAAATATATGAATAGGACGGGAATAGAAGGATACGGACCCAGGAAGTGTAGAAGATTGTAGTTTAGTCGGGCAGCATGGTCGGCACGGGCTTGGAGGGCCGAAGGGCCTGTTCCTGTGCTGTACATTTCTTTGTTCTTTGTTCTTTGTACTTCCTGCGGTAACGAATTCCACAGGCCGACCACTCTCTGGGTGAAGAAATGTCTCCTCATCTCTGTCCGAAATGGTCTCCTCCGTATCCTCAGACTGTGCCCCCTGGTTCGGGACACCCCCACCATCGGGAAAATCCTTCCCGCTTCTACCCTGTCCGGTCCTGTTAGAATTTTATAGGTTTCTATGCGATTCCCCCTCATTCATCTGAACTCCAGAGGGGAGATGGTGGCATCGTGTTGTTGTGGGATTAGTAATCCAGAGGCCCAGACCAATGCTCTGGAAACCCCGGTTCAAATCCCGCAACGGAATTAAAAGTCTAACGGTGACCATGAAACATTGTCGTAAAAACCCATCGGGTTCACTGATGTCCTTCAGGGAAGGAAATCTGCCGTCCTTACCCGGTCTGGCCTACACGTGACTCCAGACCCACAGCGATGTGGTGACTCGTAACCACCCCCTCCAGGGCAAATCGGGATGGACAATAAATTCTGGCACATCCACATCTCATGAACGAATTAAAAAGTAGTACAATCCTAACCGATTCAATCTCTCCTCATACTTCAGTCCCGCCATCCGAGGAATCAGCCTGGGAAACCTTCGCTGATTCATTTGATTTGATTTATCGTCACATGTACCGAAGTACAGTGAAAAGTATTTTTCTGCGGCCGAGGGAACGTACACAGCACGTACATAGTAGACAAAAGAATAATCGACAGGGAACATTGACAAATGGTGCATCGACAAACAGTGATTGGTTACTGTGCGGAACAAGGGCCCAAACAAGGCAAATACATGAGCAAGAGCAGCATCGGGCGTCGTGAATAGTGTTCTTACAGGGAACAGATCAGTCCGAGGGGGAGTCGTTGAGGAGTCTAGTAGCTGTGGGGAAGAAGCTGTTCCTATGTCTGGATGTGCGGGTCTTCAGACTCCTGTACCTTCTGCCTGATGGAAGGGTCTGGAAGAAGGCAATGCCTGGGTGGGAGGGGTCTCTGATAATGCTGTCTGCCTTCCTGAGGCAGCGGGAGGTGTAGACAGAATCAATGTGGGGGTGGCAAGTTTGTGTGATGCGTTGGGCTAAGTTCACCACCCTCTGCAGTTTCTTGCGGTCCTGGGCCGAGCAGTTGCCATACCAGCTGTGATGCAGCCGGATAGGATGCTCTCTATCGCACATCTGTAGAAGTTTGTGAGAGTCGATGCAGACACTGTACTTCGGTACATGTGATAGGATACACACAGCTCACTGCCCTCCCAGGTACCTGAAGTCGATGATCAGTTCCTTGGTCTTTCCGACATTTAGAGAGAGGTTGTTTTCGGTACACCGTGCAACCAAGTGATCTATCTCCCTCCTGTAGTCTGATTCGTCGTTGTTTGAGATACGGCTCACCACAGTCGTATCATCCGCAAACCTATAGATTGAGTTGGAGTTAAATCTTGCCACACAGTCATGGTGTATAGGGAGTACAGTAGAGGACTGAGCACACATTCCTGCGGGGCCCCGGTGTTGAGGACTATTGTGGAGGAGGTGCTGTTACCTCTCCTGACAGATTGCGGTCTGTTGGTGAGGAAGTCGAGGATCCAGCTGCACAGGGAGGGGTCAGTCCAAGATTGCAGAGTTTGGTTATTAGTCTTGTTGGGATAATGGTGTTGAAGGCGGAGCTGTAGTCTATGAACAGCAGTCAGTGTCCTTGTTGTCGAGGTGTTCGAGTGGTGATTGTAGCATCTGCTGTGGGCCGGTTGCAGTGATAGGCAAACTGCAGCGGATCGAGACCGTCTGGGAGGCTGGCAGTGATCCGTCTATTGACTAGCCGCTCGAAGCATTTCATGGTAACAGACATCAGGGCCACCGGTCGTTGCGCTCCCTCGAGAGCAAGAACATCCTTCCTCAGAGGAGACCACAACTGCGAACAATGCCATGATTTAAGGGGGATCGAGGACATCATGCCTGGGGCGGGGCAGAGGATTGGTCCTCCACCTCCATAGTGGAAGAAAGCACCAGAGGCGACATATTTCAAGGGTTCAACGTTTTATGATCATGTCCCCAACTGCCCCGAACCCTCTCTGGTGCCCGACCTTCTCCACCTCCTTTATTTTACTGAGCTACAGGATGTGGGAGTCGCTGGTTCGGCCCAGCATTTATTGCCCATCCCTAATTACCCTTCAGAAGGTGGGGGTGAGCTGCCTTCCTGAATCGCTGCAGCCGTGAAGTGTAGGTACACCCACTGTGCTGTCAGGGAGGGAGTTCCAGGATGTTGCCCCAGCGACAGTGAAGGAACGGCCGATATATTTCCCAGTCAGTGCAGTGAGTGAGGCGGGCTATGGTGACGGCAGCATTGCCAATGGCTCCGAGTAGGTATTCAGGGAGCCCAGTGGTGCAGTCCACGGTGAAGATATGGAATCAGCTGAGGAGGTATTTTAGGGTGGAAGGGATGTTGGTGTTAACGCCGCTGTGCGAGAATCATGGGTTTGAGCCGGGGGGGATGGATAGTGTATACAGGAGGTGGAGGGAAGTGGGGCTGGTCCAGGTGAGGGATTTGTATTTGGAGGAAGGGTTCGCCAGTCTGGAGGAGCTAAGGGAGAGGGTAGAGCTGCCGAGGGGGAGTCAGTTCAGGTATCTACAGGTTAGGGACTTTGCACAAAAGGTCTGGAAGGGGTTCCCTAGATTGCCGGGATACACCCTGCTGGAGCGACTTCTGCTTCCGATGTGGAAGGGGAGGGAAGAATTGGGGATATATGTAAGTGGCTGGGGGAGCAGGGAGGCGAGCGGGTGGTGAAGATCAAGGAGAAATGGGAAGCGGAGTTGGGAATGGAGATCAATTGGGGAGTATGGAGTGAGGCACTGTGAAGGGTAAATGGGACCTCCTCTTGTGCAAGGATGAGCCTGATACAGTTTAAGGTGGTGCACAGGGTGCATATGACTCGGGCGAGAATGAGTGGGTTCTTTCAGGGGGTAGCAGATGAGTGTGAGAGGTGTGGGTGGGGGCCAGCAAATCACACGCGAATGTTCTTTCAGGATGGCAGCCGGTGACTAGTGGTGTGCCTCAGGGGTCGGTGCTGGGACCACAACTTTTCACAATATACATTAATGATCTGGAGGAAGGAACTGAAGGCCCTGTTGCTAAGTTTGCTGATGATACAAAGATCTGTAGAGGGACAGGTAGTATTGAGGAAGCAAGGGGGCTGCAGAAGGACTTGGACAAGCTAGGAGAGTGGGCAAAGAAGTGGCAGACAGAATACAATGTGGAAAAGTGAGAGGTTACGCACTTTGGAAGGAGGAATTTAGGCATTGACTATTTTCTAAATGGGGAAATGCTTAGACAATCAGAAGCACAAAGGGACTTGGGAGTCCTTGTTCACGATTCTCTTCAGGTTAATGTGCAGGTTCAGTTGGCAGTTAGGAAGGCAAATGCAATGTTAGCATTCATGTCGAGAGGGCTTGAATACAAGACCAGGTATGTACTTCTGAGGCTGGATAAGGCTCTGGTCAGACCCCATTTGGAGTATTGTGAGCAGTTTTGGGCCCCGTATCGAAGGAAGGATGTGCTGGCCTTGGAAAGGGTCCAGAGGAGATTCACAAGAATGATCCCAGGAATGAAGAGCTGGTCGTATGAGGAACGGTTGAGGACTCTGGGTCTGTACTGGTTGGAGTTTAGAAGGATGAGAGGGGATCTTATTGAAACTTCCAGGATACTGCGAGGCCGGGATAGAGTGG